>NC_083748.1:2272500-2517500 GCF_033458585.1 Syngnathus typhle | reverse complement strand
CTTTCAATAGTCTCTGCTGGATATATTTTATTGATTTCACAGGCGCAGCGGGTCTCCTGAGATTTTCTATGGATTCTCCAGCTGCCCTTCGAAATGATCCATTGTGATTTTATGAAGAAAAGAAGCCCTGCTTGCCTGTCTGCCCGGCTGCCTGCCCGCCCGCCCGCCTGCCTGGGGATGGTAGGGAAGACAGCCAGGCTCGCCCCCCCCCTCATTGTACACCTAATTTCAGCTTCCTAAAGCCGCATTACTTCACGACTGCAGTGTGATTGCAGACATTGTGCTCGTTACCCTCCTGGATACGTCTGCGGTGTTATTTCTGCCAGCTCCATTAACGTGGGCACCATTTATACTCGCTTACTCCAGTTGGAATCATTCACCGTACTTGGAAACGAGGATAAACTTAACACAGACGATTTGTTTGGAGAGAGTGCATGAACAAAAGCCACACTCTGGATAAGTGCTTATGTAAATTCTTGGATTTTTTTTATGCCCGAAGGGGGCATTCATCATCTTTTGCTGAATACGAAATAACAATATAAGCAGCGAGGCGTCAATTTATTAGTTGCCGCTGAGATTTAATCTTTGCTGAGTTCTTCATTTTGGATTTCCAAGGAAAAGCTGTTATGCTCTGAAGTGGTGCGAGCTCAGAGGACTAATAAGTCGGCTCGCCGTGGCTTGCGAGAGTTACGACTATGCCCTGCTTTGAAACAATCCAAGTATGCTGTGTCGCATGGGAAAAATTGACTAAAAATTGCATTCAAGGACAGATAGACATTCCAAAAAGTTCTTTGAGCCATGCTCTGTAAAACTGCTGATTAATTTTAGATGGAACAAATACAAAAAGGAAAGCAAATACAAATTGTATTCCCACGATTGAATGTTGACTCACGAGTTGTAGCAAGAAAGCCAGCAGACGAATAAATAAGACAAAAGGTCCTTTAAATAGGATTGTGACAGATTATCTGTAGTATTAATAACCATCTTTGTATGCAGTTAACAAAGCAACTTTGTCTATACCACGCCGCTGAGACTAACACCCTTAGGAAAACCAACTTGTCCAAAAGATAATAACATGGAAAATTATGCGTCCCTGGTAGCGCAACTAGGTTTTGTTTTGGAGAGAGACGATGACACAGAGCGTTTAACTTCCAGCGAGATCAATCAATGATGCAGCAGATTAGTTTCCAATGAGAAAGGTCAGTAAAGGAGGGGTCACAGTGGACAGACCATATGGGCCGGAGAGAGGGGCAGAGATAGAGTGGAAACAAAAGGGGAGTTGTCACGTGGCTCTAGAGTCGCTGATGGATGTGCCGCGTAGCGCCGTGTGTGCCGAGGCAGCGTTTTCAGGTAGAAAAAGACTCTCTCTTTGTCATGCAGATGACCGTGCAATCAGACTGGCTTTGTCTCGGCCCGACGGGCTGCGCTCCCGGGGACATTGAGAGCCCCGACTGCTAATCCGCCCCGGGTTTGTGTTCGCCGAGCGCGCATAAAAGCCGACATCCCGGTACCTGGGGTGTGTGTGTGCCGACGGGGCTCTCCAAAACGAGGTCTGACCTCTCTCAGGCTACTCGCTCCCTTCTGTGCTTCCCTCACTCTATTTTTCTACAGCTTGGAAGAGACAAGCCACACTGTTAGGGATTTGGGGAAAATTCAGTCCCCAAAGGCAGGTTCATTTCACAGCATGAACTTTAGGAAGCATGTCTGTCATGAATATAGCCGCAAAAATGTTGCAAGAACCACAGCACAAAAAGACAAGATGGGAAATTTGCCATTTTCCTCTTCCCGTGACCACTTTTGGGTCATTTTGCCCATTTTACATGGTCCTTCTAAGAAGAATTTGAGCGGGGTATTCTTTGACAATCCAGCCCTTAAAGCCAGTTTCACTTAGAAGGTTGAGGTTGAAGGCATACCCAAAAAGACATGGGAAGAGGGCCATTTTAGTTCTAAACGACCACTATAGAAAGGTTGTGTTATTAATGTATTAATTTTATTTATTTATCCGTTCATTCCACCCACAGAAAATACATCATCTCCCCCCAATAATATCTATTCCCGACAGGAATCGGGCCAAGTCAATAAACAAGGCACAGCAAAGAGAGTGCACCTCGCTAATTAGCATACACTAACGAAGCTGGCTATAAGAATAGCCTAGATCCAGATGCCTTTGAGAACATTTGGGGAGGTTACGCAGAGGTAGTGAACATTTCTCCTTCATATGTTTATTTGAATATGTCGCCTCGTCTACGTCAAATGTGCTACGCAAACTTAACACCACGCCGCTGAGACTAACTCCCTTGGAAAACCAACTTGTCCAAAAATATCATTCAACATGAAAATCTGGAATTAATATGTCGTACTGTATCTGTCTGCAGACCGCTGAGATTCGCATTTCTGTGAGAGACTGTTTATTTTAAATTATTAAAAGCGAGTTAACAGTAAGCCGATGCG
The DNA here is from genome assembly GCF_033458585.1 of Syngnathus typhle. Classification (NCBI taxonomy): domain Eukaryota; kingdom Metazoa; phylum Chordata; class Actinopteri; order Syngnathiformes; family Syngnathidae; genus Syngnathus; species Syngnathus typhle. The sequence continues at coordinate 2,515,049 of NC_083748.1, read as the reverse complement.
CTTGCGCAGCACAACAGCTCTTTTTCCATTTCAATTTATTCACTTAAAGAACTCAATTGACATTGGCATATTGTGTTGCAACAGGACAGAAGCACCCCATGTGACGCACTCCAGTATGACCTGAATAGGAAACTGAAAGTGGCCGTAGTACCTTTATGACATTACCAAATTGAATTGCATTACAAGTGTAGGTGAATCTCATGCGTGGGAGTATCCAATGAAGTACTTAATCAGTATCAAGCACAATAACAGCATTATAGCTTTAGTCACGAACCTACAATTGGAACACTTGGTTTGCCAAAAGCACACAAGAACAAATCAGCCTCTGAGATCAAGTCCACAAATTTGCCGAACCCATTTTTGTCATCTTATTCCTGAAACTCCCAAGCCGAGGATGTTCTGTTATGAGGGGGAAAGGCTAACCCGTGCCTGATTTTACTTGAGATGACCTCATTTATAAGCGCTAATGAAGAATGAAAAGTGGAAGGGGGTGCTACATTTGCTATGTGTGTTCAACATTGAAGGAAAATTAAGCTGGCAGAGTGGGTCTGCTAAAATGAGTGAAACATGAATACGCTTGGGCTGAATTTACACTGCAAGTCCAAGCGCCCGATATGGATTTAATGCCTCTTTAATGTTAATGGCGTGAACCCTGTTTTTATTGAATGATTAAAACTACACATGTAAACAATACAGTAAAAATACATTAAAGTTGATTGCCTTGTGACTCATTTAACATGTTTACGTCTAGTGGCCATTGGTGAACATAGGACCTCAACTGAGTCTTGAATCTGGTGAAGACTCAAAATGGGAGACGTAATCGCATTAAAAAATAACTCGACAATGATACGTATTTGATTCATGCTAATTTTCATGTCCAGTACCAATGTTGTGTTTTAATGACATCATGAGTTTATAGAGATTTGTAGCTCGCAGCTACTTGCTCTTAATAGGAAGCCATTATTGCATTCTCATTATTGAACGTCATCATAAATGTTGAAATAATAAATTAACAAAAGACAATACATTTTGAGTCTCTAAAAGGACAAATCATGGTGGTTTGTGGTGTGTTCAATGTGGAACGGATTTTATTGCTCATAAAAAAAAAAAAGAAAGTAAAATGCCATGAAGTAAGTGGTTGTTGTTTTTTTAAGCACAGTCTTGGCTACCATTGTGTTCATTAATTAGAATGTTGTCGGTAATAAAGATGTCAAACTATTTATTAAAACAACAACCCACTATCCTGACCTCTACTTGAAGACACATTATTATTCTTTAATCTAAAATTGTGTTCCTTCAGACGTTAATGCTTTCAGTTTGCTTACCGGTAATTTTAGCACTAGGTCTTGAGGGCAAATCAATGCGGATTGGAACAGTTAAAGATACAAACACCTGAAGGCTTGGCCAGCGTAGCGCAGACTGCAGCAGTCAGTAGCAGACAGCTGAAGGCACGAAACCCATGCCAAAGAGTGCATCCTACCCTGGTGGGACGGAACCTGCGGGATGGCAATTCTCTGGCAAGACTTCAAGGAGCACACCAACCTTTCCTTTCTCAGCTTTGATTACGCACTACACAGCCCGAGAGAACCTGACAAAAGGTCTACCGCGTACAACAAACGACCCCGTGAGCTGGAGTCTGTGATGTTGTGCAACGTTGGCAACAGCAAACCTGTAATTAGTTATACTCAACCTTGATCTCCCTCTAAAACAAAATAAAAAGGTATCCATAAACGCCTGTGAAATACAGCACACCTCCTTCAAGGGAAAAAACAACTGGTAGCAGCACTAATTGAGATTGTGCATGCAAAGTGACAATACCGAGGCACTGAGCAGCATGGATTAGGTTTTGAATAGAGACAGATTCTTTGTGAAAGCCTACTGTGGTGGTTGGCATGCGCGCCAGTGTGCCGCATCTGCTCATTGGGCCCACTGAGGAAAACCCCCGAATGGTATATAGGCGCTCGCTCATTTTTACCTTCTTCTAATCCCATTTCTTGTAGCCCGCCCCCGTCGGGTTTTTGTTACCCTGACTCAAAACAAAATGCTTCGGTGTCACACTAACAAATCCAATCCTTACATAACAATTCCGGTTCAAAATAGAAAATATTTACATATGAAAGAGTCTTTACCAACTTGGTAGGAGTAACTTTCATAGTGTGCGTTGAAATAAAAGGAATATAATCCATCATAAATTAATGTCTTGCTATGCGAATTGTGTATCGTCATATTTTACTCTGTTGAGATCTACACTAGACAAATTAAAGCCGCTTCCAGCTCGACTCACGTCAAACTATCGAGACCAGACACACATTGCTGGCGTAATCTCAAAATGACAAGTTTTCTGTGCAGTTGCGATTGCCTCCTTCATGTTATTATAACAAAGATAGAAAAAGTTGGCCCAACCAAGTGAATATTCAAATTTAGTCATCTATGCTTTTGGTTCCATTCTGGCTACGTCAAAGAAAAACAAAGAGGGAGAGCTGAATCTGAAGACCTACTGATCCCAACAAGAACTTGCATACTGGCCTTTAGCAGACTGCTGCCGCATCACGGCAACACCAACCCAACCAGAAAATGTCTGCAGCACCGCAACAGAGGCCAATTGGAAAACACAAGCGATTCCACCTAGAGAATTCCCAACCCCACTTTTAACTTCACACGCTGCTGCGGTTTTATGGGCATGTATAAATCTGAATTCCAACTCAACATAATTCGAAGAGCGTTGTCGTTAGTACGGCTGTCAACTAAACGCTGATGATGATGAACGGGCCCGAAACCCAAGCAGGGATAAATCCTCTGTGTGTTTTCCTGGACATGTTTGACAAAGCTCGCCTTATTTGCCTGTCGTTCCACCTCCATTAATCTTGAAACACGGCCGCTCCTTTCCTGCTGGGTTAACCAATAATTCCACGTGGGTTCTCACATGAGCACTAATCAACAATTTAGTGCTCTACCTCAATCCCCCCGAGATGAATCAAACGCCTCTGAAAGAGAAGGATCGAATGTAAGCCATCTGTAGCTGTCCCACATTGCGACTGATTGAGGCGACGACATGACGTGGTCTCGGTGACGTCAAATAAATCAAGGCCGGTACATCAAGGGTTTCCCTAAAGTGAATTAATGCAACACTCCTCATCATAATACCTCTCGATAACTGTACAAAATTATTTGAAGAATGCGACTGTGAACACTTTATAGCATAGGTGTCAAACTTAAGGCCCGGGGGCCACATATGGCCCGCCACATCATCTTATGTGGCCAGCGAAGACAAATTGTGCATTGACTTCATGTATCAATACTAAAATTACTAAAAATCACTTTTAAAAAAATATCATTCAAAAAAGATTATTTCAAAACTAGTTATTCATTAGTTGGTTGTGTACTGTATTTAATATAAGGCATTGGCAGTCATAATGGGCGGAAGGAAACTATGACGACAATGCAAAACAATGTGATGTAGACTGAAACACAGGGCAGTTTTGATTCACATCAAACCAGCAGTGTTAATTATTCAGCCAGGCAAGCAGCAAATAGTTAACAAATCTACTTTTTAAGCAATATTAAAAAGTACCCAAAAAGAGGTCAACAATAACAATGTTCAAACAATCCACTGGAGGCTTCAGTTCCCATTGCATGCCGGGATTTTTTTTTTTTCCTTTCTTTTTTCGGATTAGAGCTCCAGTGACCTCTTTTTCAACCCTTCATTTTTCATACGTAAGCCATCTTTTGTCACTTCATTGGACCGTTGGCGAGGAGGATCACTGTCCATCACTCACTGCACGGTACCAAATCGAATTGGACATTCAGTGCTAAAAGCCGACACCATGTCGCCAAAACGGTACAGAAGTTTTAGTTGCAATGTTTACAGGTGTTCTCTTGCTGCTAAGCAGCACAGCAGCGTAAAACATTCCTTATTGCAAAGTGCGATAATAACTCAGTCTGTTCGTATGGCTTTCAATTTATGCCAGCTGTCATATATATTTTGCCAAATTTTGTGACACACACACATTGGCAAAAACCATCCAGTGAGTGATTTAACACTGGTGCGCATGCCAATGTGTGGGACTAAGCGTAGACATTTATTTTATTTACTAATTTTTTATCGTAACTTCCCATTATTAGTGTGACACTTTCCAACCCCTGTGGCTCCAAATCATATTACTAGTATGTACTTTAAATTGAGTTGTAGGCTATAAAAAAATTGCCAAATGTCCATTTAAAATGTCCCTAAATTAAATTTTGTAAATTATAGCACACATTTCGTGACGCGCGTACATTTCACATTTGCAACAAATATTTGTAGGTGATTTGACTTCAGTATACGTGTGAATACGAGACCGACCTTATAATGAACAAGGGAAAGTCACTGCATAAAACTCTCTAAAAACATTTTAAAAATAACTGCGCACCATAGTGGGAAAAATTGACCATTGATTCAAATGTACTACTGTAACTTTTCTTCTTTTACATTTGCTTTTAAGTTTATGCACCATGGAAGGATTTGTGAATGGCTGCCAAATTTTGGGGGAAATGATAGCAATTGAATGAACAAATAAAAAAAAAAAATTGTTTACTTTGATTCCCAATTAAAATACAATAAACGTGTTATGGCTGATTACTTGGCTTTTTTTTTTTTTTTTTTACACATTATAAATTCTGCCAGCGTAGCCGTATACAAACTTATGAGCACAACTGTATATTGGCGTTATAAGATATTTTTCAGGTTGTGACGCTTCCCAAGCCCTGTAGCTCATATGATACTAACAAACTGTGTAAATGGAATTGTGCATCATAAAAATATTACCAAAAAAGCATTCATATGTACTGATAAACATCAGAAGCAGCATCAAAAGCCCGATACGCGAGAGCTTGCAAAACTACTTATCCGCGCAGGTTACAAAATAAGTGATTTTGCATGGACGTTTTTTGTGTGTGTTTTGCTCGTTTTTAGACAAAAAAAAAGTCGATCTGTGTCTTTAAAACTGGAGGATGCTCGGGCATGTTTATGTCCCTCCATCTTCATCATCATTGTCACTACCGCCATCACCGTCATCATCTTCATCCTCATCAGCTGCTGTCCGCTGCATAACAATTGCGACAAAAATACTACATTCATTCGAAAACGGCTGGAGAAAATGAAAACAAAACAAATGCATTTCGTCTAATATTTATCTCTCATTATATTTGCAATGGGTCACCGAGGACCTTCTGCAACGTCAAAAGCCGGCACACAGCTCTTTAAAACGCGTGCTTACCTTCAACAGCTATTACGACCGGCAAGGTCCATAATATCCATAGAATATCCATGGTCGTGGTCACTCAAAAACGGCCCGGGCAATCAAATGCAATAGGTCCAGAAAGCCATTGACAGCCCGACGTGGAGAGGGTACCGGTGATCCTTCACCTCATGCACAGCGCGCTCGGATAGCAAAACACAAGCGACTCAAATCTGGACCAAGTTTGGGCGAGTCCAAAGACACACAGAAACCGGGGGAATACCTTGAGACATACCCTCACAAATGATTCACCCTGAGCTTTTAGAGTGTGTATAACGTAAAATTATCCATTTTGATATAATAGTTGGGGTGAAATGTTATCATGTTAAACTACATATTCATATTTTCCATGACCTGATTGGTCACAAAGACAGCCGACTCCCCCTTTTAAGTGAACTTGGTGTCACCCAGCTGTCAATCAACAAGAGTAGGACAGTCCTTCTGCACGCCACTTTATACCTTTCTAGTAGTTTTGTGTTTTGGCACCAGGCAGGAGGTTTAAAAAATTGGGTAAAGTTTATACCCCAACTTGCACGCCACTAAAGATGGAAACACGCCAAGCATGGTGTCTAGTACGGATTTTTTTTCTACTCTGCGGAGCGTTCATTGCGGGAGCTGAGCGGTGACAGGTGCTGGAGCAACGTGAGTTTTTTTTTTTTTTTTTTTAGCTACGTCACCGAGCAGTTGTGGAACTTTAAAAAAACAACTTTTAAAAATTAGACAATACAGTTAAGCTATATTTACCAATGCATATTCAAAAAAACAACTATTAAATGCAAGGTGTGTCTGTTGTTTAATACTTTGTAATTGTAATGATTTTGCGCAACAGGATGAACACTGCACGATGAGAGGCATTTCGTGGTAGTTTTTATGTCGCCTTCAAGGACTGCAAAATAAAAGTTTTAAGGTTTCATACATATTTGTAAAAATTTACCAACCAAATATGGTCAAGTTGATGAAATATTGCCTCTTTGATGTCAATTATAGGAATAAAATAATGATGATGAATTTCATAATAATGAAATAACTAATGTGTAAATTGTAACATTTTGTAATCTTCATAAATCTATGTTTAGGTTCAGCAACAGGTGGATTTTTCTCATTGCACAAGGTAAAAAAAATGAAAATATGTCAAAAACAATGTGATAGAAAAAAAGTAAAGACATGCTTAAACCAACATCAAAAATACATTGAGGGACATACAAAGCCATCTCTGATCAAAGTTTTATGTTCACCAGTGTTATTACTGTGCATGGTTTCAAGTCTGTGATTTAAAACAAAAACATAATGTGAACATTTTGCTTCCATCACATGGAGTTCTTCACATGACCGATCAGAACTCACGTTGTACATTAAACCCAGGAGGAGAAAACCATGGGGACTTTAGCAGCTAAGTTAGCAAGCACTCTTGCCAACTTGTTCATTAATATGAGTTTAATCACTTTTTGGCTCAGAGTTTTTCATCACTTAATCATCCCAAATAATTAAAACTGGGATGCCCTCACTGTGTTTTTATTTACGATGCGATGTAATGGTTTTTCCAACACTGGAAACTATCTGTGAACATAATTGCATGCACGATCATTCATTTTTAGGAATTTAATTACACTTCTAATTAAGGAGCACTTTGGTTTCATATTAATTCACTCAAGTAGAAAAGAATGATTCAAATTAACGGAATGGAAAAAAAATAGGAGGGACATACATCTTAGACAAAGTGTTAAGTCTAATACACACACACACACACACACACACACACACACACACAGAGACACACACATATATATATATATTTGATTTGGCCAGCCATGTATTCTGAAAACAAAAAAGTTACGAAAAAGCCCCAATGATTCAAGTGTTACTCATATTATATAATAACAAACACTTCCTGGAAGCTTTGGAGAAGCACACTCTGGCTTTCAATGAACCTCAATGATGTCTTTGCCCCCTTCGAGTTGGACTCTATTGATTCCATGTCACTTGACTGGCTTGACTCGGGATGGCGTCCAGGCGATTAGAGCACAGATGGAGGCAAAAAAAGCATAGCGAGCTGGATGTGGAACTCATCTAAAAGAGAAGTGAAAAATGTCAGGGAAAAAATGACAATGCGCTTGAAATGTTGCACGCCGACATATTGCTTTTGGACTGCATTCACTATTGTAGTGCTGGTAATGAAAGTAGCGAAAAGCAATGCAAGCTCTTTTGCACAAATTAAAGCACACAAAAAAATAGATGGTCCAAATTTAAATTGCACTGAATGACGGCAGCGAGGTAATCCTAATGGTGAATTTAACATTAATTTGTAGTAATTAATACAATTAAATTTATATCATCTGATCATATCGGCTACATGGGACAATATTAATTTAGAAATATGTTTTTCCATCATAATACCTTAAGTGATTTTAATAATAATCCATTTTCTATACCGCTTGTCCCCACGGGGGTCGTGGGCTTTAATAATAATAATAATAATAATTATTATTATTATTGTTATTAATAATAATAATAAGAGGTTAAGTCATCTGAAAGATTTGTTTTCCTAATTACATGTATTCTGGGACATGAATCAGGACTGATAAACCTTAACATAATTTTGACATATTTGGATCAACAGCATGTGACTTTGGAAAAGAAAAATCAAGGCATTGTACAAATCTTTTTTTTTTTCTTTGCACCTTAATTCAAAGTTCAGCGCGGGAACATTAATTTAAAAATTGCAGGTAATTTACTTTTAGACATGCAAGATAAATGGACTGATTTGATTTTAATATTGAGCGTGAGGAGAAAGATCAAATGGGGGCACTGCACAGCCAAGTGTTGACGTGTAGTTGCAGCAACACTGCCATCTAAAGGCTAAAAGGTGAACTGCTTTGCATTTTCTGTTGAGAGAAGTGGGAACGCAAAACTGCTTCTTTAAAATTTGCAACAGCATTTCTGATCAAATTAAATGAAGAGATTTAATTTAAAACAAAATTATGATGCATTTCTCATTTGTGTGTAGACTCACAAGTCTAACACGGCACCAAAGGGTTTAAAGCAGACAACAAAATAACCACAGTGTGATATTTTTTTTTCCTCCTGTGGCTTGCTTGCATAAAAATTCAAGGAAGGCACGAAATGCTGAACAGCAAATCAGCGTTAAGTGCAGGTACTCATTTTGTACCTTTCTGCACAAAAATCAACTCTCTTAAAAAAAAAAAAAAAATTATTTAGGTACAATGTTTGTCCTGCATATTATTACCAATCTACAAAAATATTATTAGGTCTACACATGTGATACATCCATACAGTAAATTTCATTTTACATGAATCGAAGAAAATTCTACTCTAAAAAGGACTATATTTGGTCCCAGGCCAAATAGAGTAAAACTTACATTTGGAACAAAGTTTAATATTACAATACTCAAAGTACGGGATTAACTGTTCTCCAAACGATTAAAATAAACTTTTATTTGATGAGAAGATAAGCTGCTCACTCATATTTTACCCTGATGAAAGTAGTGGGCGGGGCCTCATATACTCAAATTTATTCTTGCTCTCCTGGGGGGGCGTAATTGTACTCCAAAATGTTTAAATATAACTCAGTTTATTTTAATAAAAAATTGCAATTGTAAAAATTGCTCTAACATTTTTATTGTACACCTGAATGTCCTTATAAGGTCGCTGGGAATAGGAGACAACTTTAAACAACCATAGTGAAGTGCACATCGACCAACATCGACCATGAAAGGCCTAAACTGAGATTTGGGCCCTGGTGTGAGGCAGACGTGCTAACCGCTATTCTTGTAAACTGACGCTTTTAAATCAATTTGGAAATTAAAAGCAAATCCCACTTCCATCCCCGAGTTTAAACAAAGGCTTTCGGAATCAATTTAACGGCGCTTAGGCAGACTTCCTGCGGGTCAGCAGGTTTTCCCTTCCACTGGAATTTAAAGGTACTCACAAGGGAGTTTGGGCTGAAACTGATTTCCAGCTCTTAAAGCCCTTCCGGCAAAATCGGGAGCACAAAGTGTCTCTCACTTTAGGTGTGCGATCTGAAAAACCAAAGGATTAAGATCGCATTTTCACAAAAAGCCAGAGCCAAGTCGGGCTGGGTTCAACGGGGAACCCGAGCCAGCAGGGATCATCCGAGTGTTTTGACGCGAGGAAAATTACTGATGTTATCTCTTTGGCCAAATAAAAAAGAAGCATTGCGATTCAAAGGCAATCTGAGCTGTTTTGATGAGGAAATATGTCGACACTTTTGTCACTTGTGAATTTACACATTGAGAAAGAAAAACGGTGCAGAGCCCTAAATGTGGCTAAATTGAAGTGTCAACACCAGACAGACGTAAATAACATTACAAACATAATGTGAATATTAAGCGACTCCTGCTAGCAAGCAAAAAGAAAAAACGTACTGTTCTGTTTATGCTGACTCCCAGCCAAATTCCTAGCTATACATGCAGGTGTGCACACTTTTGCAACCACATGATCTCACTAGTTTATTCCCTCTCCCAAAAAGATTATTTCCCAATTACATTGTACAAATAATAGGGAACATTATTGGTGGAAGACGTTTTGACCTGGCATTTTAACTGGGGTGTGTCAACTTTTTTTACATGTCCATTCATTTTCTGTGTGTTTACCCTGTACGTATATTGGCAGACGGCCAATACGATTTTTCAACTTTTTAAAAAGGCCGAAGAGATCAAATTCTCTGTGACGTATATTCTATTTGTGCTTGTACTTGACAACAATTAAAAAATGTTATCACTTGAAGCACACGGTAAATCCAGCCATAAATAGTCCACAACGCACTCAGTTCTGTTTTGAGTTAATTCAGCCTTGCTAAATGACTTTGATTAAATGAGCCCAAAAGACTCATTGTGATTTAATGGACGTTCGTGTCAAATGGACGCCAGAGACGACATCAAACCAAAGAGCTACAAAGTTTCATTTGAGCCATATATCAGTTCCAAATTGTGTTTTTGCAACTAAATGATCTACAGTCCATTAAGGGTTCTGTTTCTATTTCAAATTTATAAACTGAAGCACAAACATGTTTTATCATTGCTCATGATACGTTGTCCGTCACGGGTTTGGTTTTGGACGTAATAACTGGCCCCTGGGCGGCTTCTTTTTTTTTTTTTTTTTTTTTGACTAATTGATAAGAACCTTCAACATAAATCAGCTTGACTCTCATTATGGTTTGCATTCCAGAAGCAGCCATACAAAATTTCCAAGCGGACTCTGCCGCGACCCAAGTGGACCCGCTTCAAAACATTAACTTCATCTTTAGCTGCAGACGAGTGGCATGTTTTGGTCATGTCTAAAAAAGTCCTCTGTGGCCATCTTGAGCCTCTTCCTCTCTTTCTATTAACTCCATTCTCTGTGGTAGAGTTTCTTTATCATAAAAAATGAGAATTGAAAAATAAAAATAAACTCTGTTTAGCTCATAAAGTTAATCGACATTGAATTCGATTATTTTAAAGTGGAGAAGTAAGTTTAGTATTTCATTCAAGTTAGTAAGTTAAGTTGAATTTGTTTAAATCTGCGTCGATTATATTATTAGGGGAAAGGTATTAGTTCATATAAGTTGTTTTTGTTGTAAAGCAAAATAATTTAATCAGATAAGCAGAATAGTTGGCATTGTAGAAATCTATATTGATTATTTTTAATTATTTTATGTTTTCTTAGTTATGAGTCATAGTAAAATAATATGTTTTAGTTATGGAGCAAAACAGTTTTTATAGTTGGATTAATTATTGAAAATATGTTTTGGCTATGGTGCAAACTAATTGGATAGCATGCAAAAGAGATGTTTTGTATTCTTGCTCATATTTATCAATAATTCTCCATCATGTCTTTTTGAAACATAACAAAATAAACTTGTGCTTTTTATGCTTTTTCTGTGCTCACTCATTTTCAATAAATAATAATAATAATAAAATCTTCCTTCTACTTAGTTTGTGTAATCCCACTGAAACATAACCAGGTATGCAACAAATAAAATGAAAAGCCTGGCACTTATGAATTAATGATTGAGTTTATGTCAAACTTTAAGGAATTTGGTATGTGTGTCTGCTCCATCATGAAGTGCAACAGATGGAAGTGCACATCAAAATTTTAACACTAAGAGGATTCCTCTTTCTTTCACTCTGTAGTTTTTTTTGTGTGGGTGTGCGTTATTGTATGTGTGTGTGGGAGCAGACTCTCTCATGGAGACCAAGCCTCTCAAGTAGAGTTGTCACTTAAGCCGTCAGGAGCCTAACATGCCCACTTGCTTGGGACGTCTCGGTGAGCAACCAGGTGGAATTAGAAAGTCCCAGGTCTCTGAACTTTAACCCTATATGTCTGTGTGTGAGAATGGGTTCATGTTCATGTCTTTCTTAAGTAGCTTGATAATACGCTTAAAACACTTTCACCAAAGCAGGAGTTAGCCTGCAGAGGACAGGACTGGTGTAGGTTTAGGATGGAAGGATTTAAAGCAGGGGTCCCCAAACTTTTTCCTGTGAGGGCCACATAACCTTTCCCTTCTCTGATGGCGGGCCGGTGGCAGTTTGTAACAGAAAAAGTGTGACGATCGTAGGGGAGCTTAAAAAAATTATTGTTTTCCAGAAAGCCACACATAACCAAATAACGGTTATTTAATAACCCTTTCCAGGTTCTTTACAGAAAAAAAGTCAGGAAACAAATAATAACACTATTAATGAAATAAATAATAACTAAACCCTCTCTGAGTTCTTCACAGAAAAAACAGGAAATAAATAACTAAATAACTCTCTCTGGGTTCTTCATAGAAAAAAAAACATGGAACATTAACTTTCTGTTGTGCCATGCACAATCTTAACAGATAAAAGTTCAGCTCAGTTGTCAGAGCAGAACCTCTCTGACACATATGAGCAGTCTCTTAAAGTTCTTGTGTTCCTTCCTTATAATCCTTTTGTAGGTTCCAGTAGGCTTGTAGACACTGCTGTCTTTTTTGTTAAAGTTTGATAGTGCGTCATAGTCTGGAGTAAAATTTGTTGTGGCAATTCTTAGGCGAGATCCGAGGTGTTGGTCCGTTTACCTCGATCTGTGACGGGTAGATGTTGACGTTCATGTGGCTGAACGTCACGTCGCGTACGTCGAGCCAAATTGGCAACTCTTTTAAACGCTCGGCACTGCTTTACTTGGGCGACATTTTAACGGAAGGATTCCAGGGGAAGGTTTGTGGGTGGCTTTAGCGCAAAACTGCATCTGAAAGCTCAGCGCGCAAATTACAAGAATGCTGTCGTCACAGCCCACGCTCTAAATTCGGGACTGATACAAATAGAGCGCGAGTGCGCCATGTCCGTACACGCACTTGTGAGTGTGCACCGAGCTTTCTGACACGGCTTCCGGTAGTAAATGCGCAGGCGAGCGCTTCCCCATCTACTGGGGAAACGCAGTCATTGCAGGCAAAATGAGCAAAAAAAAAAAAAAAGTTTAATAATACAATTTATTCAGGGTTGGCGGGCCAGATTAAACGGTCCCGCGGGCCGTATCCGGCCCGCGGGCCGTAGTTTGGTGACCCCTGATTTAAAGTTTTGATTTAAAATGTTTGTGAAGCTCATGTGGGATTACTTGTGTCCAATCCATTAATCAGCAAATATTAACTATTTTAAAATCACCAAAAATTAAACTACACCTTTTTTTTTTTTATAAAATGAAATATAATTATAGAAAAATGTCCTTTGTTTTCATCTTTGTCAATTAATATTAAAGCTTTCGGGGTTGATTTTGTTGTATTTATTTTCGAAAAGTTTTTTATTTATTATAAAAGGTTTGTTGCATTTTTTCTCACTGTCTAAATATACTAACTAATAACATATAATAACTTTTTAACTGACTGATGTAGCTTCTGGTTGTATTTTGATATGTCCATAAACTTGATGATGGTCTTTAGCAACATGCTGACGCAGCACTTTTTTTTTTTTTTAATCACTTCTACTGCTTGAAAAGTATTTGTTCCTTGGAACGAGACGCGCGTTGAATTCCAAACATTTTCCTGGGCGACAAGTTGACTCCTTTAAAAAATACCAAAGCCTTTTTCCCTTTGCTGAAATCCCATTGACCTTTCTTGCGTGTACACTAAACCCGTCTCACCAAAGTAATTGTATAAAATATGAGCAGTGTAAGCGAACAGTACCACAGACGGTCTTGAAGGCTTTCCCAAGAGTTCTTGTGAGATAGTTTGTCGAGCCGAATTTATGCAGAGATGTAAAAAAAAAAAAAAAAAAAATGATGTGGAGCATATGCGTTTAATAATATTCAATATATAATTATTCTTCATTTTATTGAAGTCATATTTCAGAGAGTAGCTGCTATCCAAATATAAACCGTGGTATTAAGAAACTGAGGGAATGCTTTGATGGCTTAAGAAAAAAAAAAGATCACCCTAGTCATTTCCATTGCCGTATTAGTCCTAGTGTTGTCATTATTTTCTCTTTCAGGAATTTTGTTAACATTACGGCTATATGGAGTCTTTCACAAAAATTCCCGTTATCAAATCTAATGACTATGGGTACATGTGATCCGGAGGTACTTTCACAGTTGGAAATAATAAAATTGCTTGATTTAACTTGCTTGGCGCTTCGAGGGATGTTAGCTCTTTATTGTATTTCCTTTGTAGTTAACCTCCACCCCGAGAGGAAGCTGGTAGAGAAACTGAGAACCACCATGGGGATCCAATTATATTTTCTTCCCCTGTTCTTTGCAATATAATAACTTAGTAATGGGATCTCCTGTTTATTTTTATATTTACGCCCTGCCGAGCAAAAAAGCACAAGCATGCTGTGTTTTTGCGAGTTGATTCGTTAGCCGCGCTACACTAAGATAAATCGATTTACGAGTAACTGCAAAGGTACCGCGTTGAGTGACTCTTACAGCAAACACGTAGATCAAAATTCTGTACGAGACAAATTTCGCCCGCAGACGAGGACTCTTTCTGAATTTAGACGTGAAGTTTCAGCATGAGCAGACATGCTGTCTAATGGCTCGAAGCTTTCCCCTCATACTGTAAATAAAACTTATCACGACCCACCGGAACATTACTGCGGGGCTCAAGAAAGCCCTCATGACATTCAGTCGAGTCGACCAACCGAGTAATGAATGCCATTTTTTTAATCTGGGTGTCATTTTTGTGTTTGTTTTGTTGCTAAAATAAGATTCTGCTATGAGCTTCCACACTTTGGTTGAGCACCCAGCCTTGAGTCAGTTCCTCGTGTGCATGGAGTATGCGGTAGACGATGTCGTCGTATGCACAGTATGTGCCGTCGTCGCACATGTCGAAGGCAAAGGGAATCGCCAGAGAGAGTGAGGAAGTAGAGCAGAAAACAGAGTGGCCTGACAAAAAAAAAAAAAAATACATTCTGGATAATTCTGCCCTGAGATGCGCAAGTGGTGCATCTAGGGGTCGTTCCCATGACAACCTTTGCCCAGGGAGATCACTGACCCCTCCCGCCATGCGGCACAAGCGAGCGAAGCGCCGTTTTTGTAGGTCACATATGGCACCAGCGATCCAATCGGGTCTAATCTGGCTGGAGTTGTAGCTCATAAATTATACGGAGGGAAGAAGGTTTACACACCGGTTTATCCCATCCGCAGACTCAACTGTACGATAATGGCTGTGGGTGACTGGATTAGCTGACCCATTAAATGTATACGTCAACAAATGTATGTTGTGTCTATTGGAAAGGAAACACAATAGCTCGGCGGCACATGATACCCCCCTCACGTTGTGTTGTTGTAATTGCCGAGGTATAATTGTCATACCATATCGACTTTTAGGTGCTTTTAGCAGCATTCCTGCTCCTTCCTCCTCTCTAAGCAGCCGACCCACCTCATCCAAGAAAATATCTGTTGCACTTAGTGACATCACAAAGTGAGGAACAACGATACGTGCCTACAGATTAAAAACACTCCCAGTTTCAAAACTGTCTATATTTCAACTTTGTTGTGGGTCAACAGTCTATGGAATATTTAAAAATGAAGGTACTATGTTTTTAATCCAACCCAAAGCGGTGTTCACACATCCCAATAATCAGGCCCGGGTCCTCCCTTCCAATCAACAAATTTATTACCGGGTATTAAGAGTGACAACAAGTTAAGCCTGTTCGGTATTTACAATGGTAAATCCTTATGTTTGGGTGAAGTTAATTGATTATGTTTGGGTTGGGGTTAGGGTTAGGATTAGTAATTTTCCCTCTTCAGTATACTGCATTTCCAAGATTATACCCAACCTCATATTCTTTGAAACTGTTTTGATCCAGTCTCCGAAAATAAAAGTTGAGTATATTTTTGAGTTTGCACTTTCTGTCAAGTGCATTATTTAGTACTTGGAGTAAAAAATGTATGCTTCCATTTTAATTAATCTCATGTCACCTACTTGTCAAATTATGACTCATGCCATCCGGGGGGAGAAAATTTTGGCCAGGATGTGACTGAGGTTAAGAAGCCGGCGTCCGCTGAAACACATTAGTTAGTTATTTCATTTGAATAATTTATTAGACACTACTCTAGCACTAAAGCTCTTTTCTGTGTATAATGCACATTTTTAGCCTTGCAATCTGGCAATAGTGTAATAACATTATTTGTATACATAGTGGGGTGAAAAAAAGAACGAAGTGAGAATTGTTTACCTTTTTTCCTGTGATAATAAAAAATTTCAATATGGTCCGCCATTTAAATATTGTCCAACTTTCTATCCCACTTCTCCTCATCAATGTTTTGCACTCAAGTGAGTGTTGTCCCCAAATACAGACAAACATCTCCGGACCTTTAACCGTCACTCACGTCCCATTCCACTCGCCCCCGCCGCGTTTGGCAATTTCATGAGTGAGCTGCTAATAACCACAGGTGACTGACTTCTCACCTTTTTCGCTGCAATCCATAAGTGAAGGCACAGCGGCCATCACTGGGCACCTCAGAGGCCATATGGGGAACGCTAGCTGACTGGCTGGCTGCCTGGAGACAGCCAATCTGCTCTTCAATCTCATTCTTCTCATTTCTCTTGGCACAAAACACATCACAGCAGACATCTTGTTAGTTAGCGATGGTGTGGTAGGAGAATTTCAAAATGATCAAAATTACCATAATATAAATATACATCTTGAAACTATAATACATAACCATTTGTGATTTGCTTTTAAAGTGTTTCAGCCCTCGTTAGTTGAAGGTTGCATTTGATAGTTAGACGATTCTTACGTTTTTAACACCCGCACCTTTTTCCTCAAGTTAGAACGGAACCCGCCACTTTTTGCCGTATGGCCTCCCCCGAGCTGATCTCTTACACATAAAACAACGGCACTCAGCCAGCTTGATGTGCGCCTGCTCAAGAATAACTCACAGCGTCCAGTCGCAGTCAACTCAACTGTCTCTCTTGATCTCTCTCAACGTCTTCTTTTATGCTCCAGTCACTTTTCTTTAGCTGGCAGACATAAATTGATTTAAAGATGTTCAGAGGGGAAGCAGGGAGGGGGAAGGTTCAGTTCCACATGGTTTTATATGTGATTTTTTTTTTTTACCTAAAAGTGCATTTGACATTAAAAACTTGATTAAAAATGTATGATCCAAGTACTGTGCAAAAGTTTGAGGTTGCCACTAATTTTGCTAAAAATCGTTCTGTAAATTTAAAATCATAAAACAGTTCAGTAATTTTAATTTCCTTCCCTACATTCAAAACATGTATAATATGATATGACAATAGGTTCCAATTAAGAGAATGAGAACTAAACTAACGATATATGTCAGTTATTTTGGACAAATGCAACAAGACTACTTAAGCATCGTTCATGGAAGACTCTTCTGTCGGATTGTCATACAAAAACCTTGTTTAGAAATGTTTTTAATCCTGTGAAAGAAATTGTAAAAATAAATAAATAAATAAAATGTTTGACAAGTCAGACTGTCCAAAGTGATTTATTTCATGTGTTGAGTCACAGAGTGAAAGTAAACGCAGTCACGTGAGATGTGTCACAAAATCGGAAAATGCATTTACGTGTTTAACCAGAACGGGATGCTTGGACCTGTAGTTTAAATCAAGTTCCTGCATAGCATTCTATTTATTTTTGTTTGTGTCCAAACTGATCTAAATGTCAATCATAATAAATGAAGTAGTGGAAAGAAACATAAGACATCTGTTTAATGGCTATGGTGCACAAAGAAGTTAAATGTGAGTTACAGTCAATTGAAGTTACATTCGTTAAATAAAATAGCCAACGTCAAATGAGACCGTCAAGTCCAATTGGTCTGGACTCACTTTCATTCTCATATTGTCTTGCTGAACTCTGCGGCTGTATCTTTAAAATAACTTTATGGTTCACTGAGCTCGGTGCAGGGCTTTCTGGTTCACTCAAGCTAACACGGCATGAGCGGTTGGCCTTTTTCCTTTCTCTCCCCCCCCCCCCCTAATTTCCAGCCTCTCTTGCTTTCTCGTATTCTGTGGTACAATGTTTAAGCTTTCAGGCTGCTTGTTGTAACACAGCAGCACTTCTCCGGTCGCGGTGAGGGCGACAGGTACGGGCGGAGGCGACAAGCGGCGTGATGTTGATGCGAGCCGAAACTGCATCGTTCTTCAATTGGAAAAAATGACTTTTCTTAGGAGAGGTGGCACAAGCTACACTCTCGGGGGACATTCCAGGGGCTAAGTGGAGCTTTCGCAACAAGCTGCAGTAACAGGGCCTGGAGGCCGAGCAAATGTTTTATGAGTAATTTAATATCTGGAACAAGGGAGCTTGCTGCACTCAGGATGCCGGCACAGATAGACGCAATGATCTAGCAAGGAAGGAAAACAACAACAACAACATCAGGACCCAGGAGTGGTTAATGTGCACCATCTCGCCGCCAAGGCTGCATGCTAGCACCTGCACTGATTCAGAGCGCCCCCTGAGGAGGTCAAAGGATAGCATCGTTTTTCTCTTTTCTTGCAGCTACAACTAGCATTTAGTAATTTGCAGACCCTCACTAAGATGGGAAAACCTGTGAACTTTTTTTTATTTATTTATTTATTTATTTATTTATTTATTTATTTATTTATTTATTTATTTATTTATTTATTTATTTATTTATTTATTTATTTATTTATTTATTTATTTATTTATTTATTTATTTATTTATTTATTTATCCATTTAGAATTTGTATTTATTTATTTATTTATTTATTTATTTATTACTGTTTGATAACAAATATTTGACTACAAATCATACTGGTTTTTCTGTGTGGCCCAAGGAGGAAAAACCCTTCTGAAAAGTAGAGAGCAGAATTCCGCCAAGGACATAAATCATTTTTCATACCAGCATCAAGTTGTACATTGATAACCACCTCTCGTATACTAGATTTTTTAAATACAGGCGAATAAAATAAGCCTAGGGAAAATTCTGGAGTATGCAGTCAAGTGGGTTTTCCTTGGCTCATGCCACGCAGCTCGACTGTCTGGGTAGACGTTTTTTTTTTTGTTTTTTTTGTTTTTTAAAGATCAGCTAGGAACACACATCCAATAAATGGAGCCAAGCAACAAAATTGCTGGTGGCTTTGAGTAAAAAGACAAGCAGTGGGGCTTAGACCTCTCCCAAGGATCAACAATGTTAATTTTGGGGTTATTTCTTTTTTAGAATAATTGCTGATGGAGGCCACAGCGTCAGTGCTACTAGAGGGCCACGTGTATGACAAAAATGCCATTATGCATATTTTAATATATTCATTTTTTTCTCTTAAAGAATCTATATACAATAAAATCATCCAAAAATATTAAATGTTTTTACATTTTGTTCATATTCAATCCTAAAAATAAGACATATTAACCACTATTTCTTGACAAGGAATTGTGGTGAATTGCAATAGTAAATAGTAGTAAAACTCAATAACGCTTGACTTGAAGTGGTACTTTAGCCTCGCCCGAGATTTAGATTTCCTGACCTCATAGTTGACTTGAACGCAGCACAGGTCGTTGGAGTGTGAAGATTAGCACACTCGACTTGTTCCCCAAGTGGCTCCTCATGCAGCGTTGCCACTTGTTCGGGCATCGGAGTCCTCAAGAGCTGCCGACAGGAGAATCCACACGCCTTTGACTATTTCGGATAGACACAAAGCAATTCACATGATTATGTAAAACCGCTGCGATATAAGTGAATTTTGGACACTCGTGTCCAATAAGCCGCAGAGCATCACAAGAGAGCGGCATGACACTTTAAAACACGCTTTATGCATTACTTTAGCGTACGCTTTCGTGCTCACGCATGCATTGCCTCACCATGAATAGCGATCCAAGTTTAGAGCATTGTAGAACATCAAAATACTTTGAAAATACACTGTAAGTTAGTTCGTATTTTTCAACTTGTATACAAAGTCATTTTGCATTGCTGTATGGCCGACTGGAAAAATATAGCACTTAGTTTGGTGTCCAATCAGATTTGCCCATTGTCATCCCTGTCGTGAATGTTTTTTTCCAAGTTGGGAAAGTTGGAGAATTTGAAAGTACTTACGTTGTCATGTCATCCGTCCTTAAGTGTGTTGAGTAGCGTGCCGGTCACGTAAAGCCTGTCAGAAAACGAGTAACGAATGAAAACCATATGAATGACTAAACAGGCACGAAGCATGAAGAGGCTTTGGCAACAGATGGAATTTGCCCCCGTCGAGGCAACATCCCGTGAAACACAATTAGTCGTATTCTAACATGGCGTCGTGACACCAAGGGCCATTCGCTGACCTACATAGACGGCGGTTGGCTGAGGGAGACACGTCTACATGCCCCTAACGCACTTCTCAAGAGTGCAAATAGGTCAGAGGTCGAGACAAGAGTTTTCACACCATGCAGACCACAACATAATGGCACCCACTGATTGTTCATAACACCATCATTGTATGGACCTGAATTGGACCAAAATCATTAAAAAATGTACACAAAAGAAATGGAGACACTTTTGACTGGGTGAAAAGATTGCAATGTGTTCTTCATCATCCGACATCGGGAAATTGCACCTCCTCTGTAGCGTAAAGGGAAATGTACTTTCGGCAGTTTACAAACACATTTGATTAAGGCTCCGTTAGACACATATAACCATATCAATATAATTTCTAGTAGTAGTGTGGTTGCTTAATAAGTGGAAAGGAATGTGCAGGCTACATGAATTTGTTTTCTTCAAAGTATTGTGGAACAGGAGGTCCGGAAAGGGAGCATATCTCAAGGCCGATGGGAACGCGAAAAACAACTCGTCTTTGTGGTCCAGACACCTGTGCTGAGCAGGGGAAAACCCAAACGAGGAGGAGATGACCACAGACCATCGACCAATCACCACACAATCTTTTGCATGTTTGAATATTCATATTGTGTTTCTTTAAAACTGGGCAACCCGGAAGAATGTGTCGTCTTTCTGGTCACGAAGGCACACGAGTTTTTGTGTTAAGGACCCAAAGACCCAGGCGCCTGTATTAGCTTGCTTTGTCAAGATTAAACAATTGGTAAATTCGGTCTGATTGATCTACTGGTCTTCTCTTTGACAGAACGAACTCGCAAAATTGTTAGGTGCGCCAGTGTGTGGATTAGAACATAGCAATTTTTGTGTTAAGTGTTGATCACAATTTGGAGTCAGATCAATAGCTAAAATCCGTATCCTAACAGTTTCTTGGTGACCCCGTACGTGATGTCAAGAGAAGGGTAATTGACAAACTCGTGGTCTGTGTCCAAGTCATCGGACAGTTAGTCTGGGACAGCTGTCTCCCAGTCGGCGTACCGTTTGAATAAGGAATAAGCGCACAACGTTGAGCTGGTACGACGTCTCCTAAACCCTGAGCTCATCAATGATAAGGTAAGCAGAATACCTGTTACTATATGTCGAAATTCTGCAAATTGAAAGAGGAAATTTAAGAGGAGACTGTCGTTCAGATCAAATAAGGTGTGCAAGCTTTTAAAAACAGTTAAATTCCGTGGTGGGAGGGCGGGCTCCTCTGTTCTTTTAGAAACAGTTAAATTCCGTGGTGGGAGGGCGGGCTCCTCTGTTCTTTGAGAAACAGTTAAATTCCGTGGTGGGAGGGCGGACTCCTCTGTTTTGCTTCGTCGTGGCGGACAAGGGTGCGGTGACGATCGCATTCAAATAGCTGGGGTGCTTGTGAGATCCCCGAGGAGAAGTGAGGCCTCCTCAAAAAGTATCCGGTGGTAACAGTTCCTCCTGTGAGAGACCAGACCGCTAAAATATCCAAAATGTGCAACCAAATTGGGGGGAGTGTGTGTGTGATGAGAGGAATGAATGGAGTGAGATTGAGAGGAATGTATGCTGGAAGTGCAAATTGTGAGCTACATGAGAGATGGATTCGAATCCCTTTGTCTGTGTGTTCTGTGTATGTGCGTAATCTCTGTAAAAGTTTGTGTCAGTCTATCGTCGTTCGTCTGAGCTCTGCGCGAGCACTTTGTGTATTGGCGTGCGTGCCGTGCGGATGCGTGTGTGTATGTGCGGTTGTGTGCGCGCTCGCTGTGTGTGCGTTTATGTGTACATGTGTGGTTGCGGGCGTGTGAGGAGGAAGATGGGATGGATCAGAGAATGTTCAAGAAGGAGGGGGCCCGTTCGGCTCATACCGGCAAGGGTGGGGGCCAGCAGGACATGCGGGCCTGGCCAGATTGTGACGTCAACATTGATACAATGTTGAGGAGAAGTGAGAGAAGAGAGGGGGGCTAACTTGTAAATAGTGATGAGATAATTGCTCAATTGATGGGGGTTAATAATTATCCAAATTTTAGTCACATGTTTTGAGGGACCACAGCAACAACATTGTATTTGCAGGCCATTAATTTAGTTGGTGATGACAGTGTTTAGATAAGTAGATTGTTTTATCAAAAAATGTGAGAGTGAAGGAGGAGGTTTGATTTGTAATCTGGCATTTGGGTGCCACTTTTAAGAGTCTGTGCAGGAGCATAGATTGTTTTGGTTGTTTTTAAAGATATATTTAACAGTTTATTTCGGTGCAGTAAGGATATAGCAGTTTTGAAAGACTTAAAATCGAAAGCAAAATTACATTTTAATTTTGACATATGGCAGCTAACATGAGGATGGCAAATAAATAAATGAATAAATACTAGCTCAAATGTGGCATGTGTTTTAAATTGGGCGATAAGGCATTCACTTTCGAGCCATTTAGCGCTGCTGACAACAATAATTTATGAGATGGTAAATCAAGGAGGAATGTCATAGTTGGAACACAGGCGCTGTATGACCTATAGATTGAACAATAACATTCACCGCATATGTTGTGAATTGTTAAATTATATTACAGTTTATTACAAAAGATTTCGGAACTTTATTTGATGATAAACACTGGAACGAGGATTTTAGCCGTGTTAATGGGTAGGGTGGATGGATTGCTCAGAAGAAAAAAGCATTTGATAAGGGCGGCTTGATAGTAAGATGATGAGTGTGCGCAACTGATAGGATACAAAATGTTAATAGGAAGATTTGGGGTGTAAGAAACAAATACTACACAGGAAGATTGATAACACAAAGATAGTTTTGTTAAATTTGTGTCCCAGTGTGTTCTTCCCTAGTGCGTGGCACGATTCCTGAACTGAGTCCTCTTACTCCACTGGCTGTCTCAAAATCAACAGAGGACTGTCCCTGATCATGAGACACCTTTGAGAACAACAGAAACTGCTATCATGCTTGAAGGGGGCAAGCACAGCTTTTCACAGGACAAGAACCATACAGTTGGTGGAATACACACAGTTGCAGATCAGAAAAGAAAATGGACTGAAAGAACAAAGACAAGATGGACGCATTTGAGAGTGGCGGACGATCCAGCCCTGAATCATCATCATGAGAATTTAAGAGGAGAGGCTGCTAAAGACTTGCATGAGTCACATGAAGTCAAACTGGACACATTGCTAAAGACTGCTGAAGCATTACAAAGTTGGTGGAGTGTGGGACAAAAGGGATGGAAGTGTGTTTGGGTGCTGGGGCGGACATATCTGAGGAGTTTTGATAAAAGAGGGAATAATAAGGCTGCTTATTGACACTGAAACGGGGATAACAACAAAATACATAGATATGGACAGCGAAGATGCACTAATAATAACAAATCATACGACAGCGTGATCAGAAACTTTGCAAAGTGGATATTGATCGATAGAAATTAAATTTATCAAAACGACAGAATTTAATTATACATCAATTGCGACAATTGATTTAAATGACACTTTATGATAGGCATTTATGGTTAGGGTTAACAATCCATCCATCCATCCATCCATCCATCCATTACTGGTGCGGCTTGTCCTTACGAGGGTCACGGAGGATTCACAATAATAATTAGAATTTGTAATTTTTGGAGAAATTGTGTGTGAAGGCGAAGAGGCTGAATACAAATTCGGGGAATGCTACAAGATTATGTTTAAAATTAGAATGTGTTGAATTGGTCAGAAAATCGATGAAAATACCGAAAGAATTTTGTAAAATTGGGCGTGAATTTTAAAGTTGAAAATTTGAAATTTTTCACAAGTGGGAAGTTTTGGAATAGGTAGGCATAAGATGAATAGTTAAAAGAAATTGAAAAGGGTTGAGTCAGTGAAAGAATAATTAGAAATTAGAAGGGAAAAAGGGAATGTTGCAAAATGTTACTGCAATGTTGAAAGTGAAAATGTGAAATTTCAAGCTAGAAAGTGAGAGAAGGTGAATTGGAAAGTGAAAGAAGGTTAATTGGAGGAATTATGTAGAAGAAAATGAGAAATATTGAATGTGCCATGAAGAATGAATGGTGAAATATTGGCTTAAAATGTATAAATTTCTCAAAAATCGTAAATATTTAGAATATTTGGCATGAATATTTGGAATGTGTTAAAAGTGGAATGAGGTGAATCAGATGAATTCGTAGAAGTAGTTAAGTTAAAAAATGAATAAATGAAAAAGAGGCAGAAGAATGCAGAAGAAGTTGAATAATGATAAAGTCAAGGCAAGGCAAGTTTATTTATATAGCCCACAAGCAAGTCTCAAAGGGCTTCAAATGTACAAAAATTGACAATTTAAAGTACAGGAACAATAAGTGTGAGGGCCACAATGATGATCATGACAGCAAAAATATTCCTAATTGGTTTTGATAGGTAGAAAGGGGGAGCGTGGAAGGTTTTCAAACTTTGTGATATAGCGTGACTCCATTATCAAAAGTAAGCATTTAATTTTAAGAATTAGCATCAACAAAAATGAGAACGATAATCTTCAAGGTGATAGCGTAAGTGGCAGGAGGAAGCTGTGTATATTGTTTTTAAACATTATTTTTGGTATCATTATTTTTTAGGAGGGTCAGTTATGCTTGTGAGAAGATGACTGAGGGAACAAGGTAACAGTAAAAAAGGGAGTGCTCTATAAATTGTTGGTTCTTTGCCAGAGGTAGTTATTTGGAGGGATGAATTTAAACTGAAAGCCAAATGGAACTGTTTAGTGGAAGAAATATGGGAATGTGGAAATATTACAGCTCGTCACAAAGTGTCAAATAGTCTAAGTGTGAGATGTGAGCAAACTAAATGGGGAGTTAAATCATGTTCCAGCATTATGCATATTGGCAAACGATGAGAGGACAGGAAACCAGACAATTAGATATTAACTTTGGATTTAAAATAAAAAAGGGAAATTTTAATTGAGGAGAAAATTTTGCGTAGGGACGGTTGTTTTTTACAATTTAATATTGTATGTTTTTATGTGTGTGTTGTGGAATGACAGTTTGTTTGTAATGGTGTATGAATGTCAAGTCTGTGCTTGTGGTGTGGTGTTTGTGTATTGTGAATGGTTGACATGATTCAAAGTTGGGGTGATGTGATCACAGCAGAGGATAACATTCCTCTCACCTGAAAAATATAAAGATACTACAGATTTGAAAAAGCACAATTGATCAGGACTAATTTTGGACTAAATATGGGTTTAGGATTACTCAGGGGCACCATCGACAACAAAACAGTGCGATGGAGAAGGCCCATTTCAGTAATATGGTTAGACAAGACAGAACTGGTATTGAACGTTAAGACTTTGGACGATTTGACGTGTGACAACTTTGAGCTCACCCGACGGGGTGACGGACTAGGTGGACAGTGACCAAATGTTTGACGCTTGAGCTTGCTTGCGACAAGTGCACGCTCTGCTTTGTTTTTCTGTGTGACTTAATTTTTTTGCAGCAGCAGCAACAGCCACCAGCCAAGGAGCGGATTGCGCGCTGCTTGCGTAACTTGTTTTCGTTCTTGCAGGTTGTCAATTGCGTTCGTGGAAAATTTGTATTGAATTTACATGAATATGTTAACCTTTGCCCTTTTGGTTTTTATGATGAACTTGTTGATGACATGGTTTTCAGGACATGATCCGCGGGCGCCAGGATTCATTTTATGACTGTTTTTATTTTGATACTTGATGTATGTTTTTGTGTGTACAAATGTCCGCTATCAGCAGGGCTATAAGCTCACTGACAGGAGTGCGATGATTTTTGTTTGTGTTGCCGAGCGTGTGGTGGACGAGCTAGAGGTTCCGCAGGCCTGGCTACAATGAGTGTGGTGATGAGAGGGGATGCTTAGCAGGTTCCTTTTGATACATAATGACACATTGGGTGAATGTGTCAAAAGGGGGAGTGGTAAAATAGAAATGGGTGAGTATGTGGTAAGATAGAATTGGGTGAGTAGGTTGTAAAATACAAATGGGTGAGTAGGTTTCAATTTGTAATTTTGATATCCAAAAATTTTTTCCAAATCCACTTGTTTTTAAGCTTTAACAGGACATGCCAGAATTCAACTAGCAGTGATGGAAGGAGCAGAGGAAGACCAGTGACAACTGGTTGTGGTGTGGTGACAACAAATTATAGCATGGCTTGCCAAAGGATGCATAGGGTATCTGTGCCCTCGTGTCTTTTGTGCCTCATAACCACTATAATGCCTGTAGTGGTTGTCCCCATTGAAACACAGAATCTCAATTGGAACATGGAGTCCCCACTGGCGGGGCTCCTGAAGTGAGCCAAAAGAGACGTTTTGCCCCCATGGTTGAGCGACAACGATCCAACATATATTGACGCCATAGGTGTGCCAGATAAGTATGAATTCGTTAATCAAGTGTCCTCGGGATTCAAAAGCATTTTCCTATGGATCACCCCCAATAAAAATGTATCATTTACAGCGGTCCATGAACAATTGGCATTGATGTCGTTCCAAAATAGAATTGCGTTGGACATGCTATTGGCTAAGGAACATGGTGTGTGCGGAATGTTTGGTGATGCATGTTGTACTTTCATCCCCAACAACACAGCGCCAGGGGGCCGACTGGCCCAGGCGGGAAGAAAGGACCGACAGCATGCTGGTCGCTGCTTGCTAGAGTAACGGGTGATGACCTCATAAATGAGGTCATGAGAGGGAATAAAGGGAAATGTACTTTCGGCAGTTTACAAACACATTTGATTAAGGCTCCGTTAGACACATATAACCATATCAATATAATTTCTAGTAGTAGTGTGGTTGCTTAATAAGTGGAAAGGAATGTGCAGGCTACATGAATTTGTTTTCTTCAAAGTATTGTGGAACAGGAGGTCCGGAAAGGGAGCATATCTCAAGGCCGATGGGAACGCGAAAAACAACTCGTCTTTGTGGTCCAGACACCTGTGCTGAGCAGGGGAAAACCCAAACGAGGAGGAGATGACCACAGACCATCGACCAATCACCACACAATCTTTTGCATGTTTGAATATTCATATTGTGTTTCTTTAAAACTGGGCAACCCGGAAGAATGTGTCGTCTTTCTGGTCACGAAGGCACACGAGTTTTTGTGTTAAGGACCCAAAGACCCAGGCGCCTGTATTAGCTTGCTTTGTCAAGATTAAACAATTGGTAAATTCGGTCTGATTGATCTACTGGTCTTCTCTTTGACAGAACGAACTCGCAAAATTGTTAGGTGCGCCAGTGTGTGGATTAGAACATAGCAATTTTTGTGTTAAGTGTTGATCACAATTTGGAGTCAGATCAATAGCTAAAATCCGTATCCTAACAAGCGATAGCTGATAGGGGGAAAAAAAACTGGAACTTGAGGTTTGAGAAGCTTAAGAGCGTTTGCCTTAATAACAGGCCCCGAATGCACTGGTAGTTATATTATCCTATCTGACCTTCAGGCGATACTCGAGAGCATTTGTGGACTTCCAAAAAAGCAAATGAGAAAAACATGAAGGATCAGAGTGCTGTTGTAATTGGATGACACATAGCGACATGTTTTTTTTTGGTTTCCCACTTTCACTGTCTGATGCAACATGGCTGCTTGTTGATTACGGGCAGAGTCGTTCAGAGTGTCCCTTTTTTGCTCAGATCTGTCCAACGTGCTTTGACTGCAAACTTCTATTGACGAACATGCGATGACAATCTACCAGAGTTTGCGATTCTCAGGAACGTCATGTGAGGGCCAACACATGCCATTTCTGAGCCAACAGTTGTATTGAATTTAGAAGCAAAACATCAGTCGATAGAAGGTGGTTTCATTTACATCTACCCCAAAACGTTCCGGCTGATAACTGTGATAAACTAATATTTGCTTTGTTTTTGAGGTTATTTCACTCAATTTTGGACAACCTTAAAAAATTACATAAACTAGTAAGCTCATACATAAGTTACATAGCAGTATCAAAGTCAAAGTCAAGTCAAAGTCTGCTTTATTGTCAATTTCTTCACATGCCAAGACACACAAAGAGATTGAAATTACGTTCCCACTATCCCACGGTGACAAGACATAGTACACAATATACAAACAAGTAAACAACACAAAAAATAAAAACAAGAAGGCACAAACAATGAATAAATAAGAGTGATGAATAAATAATAAATAAACAAATAACATAATAAATAAGAGGAGCAAAAAAATGGAGCAAGTGTGCATACAGCAGACAGTCAGAATATAGCGCAAAAGTACAGGACGCTACGCAGAAGGGGCGAGAGAGTTCAGGATCCTAACAGCCTGGTGTATGAAGCTGTTGGTGAGTCTGGTGGTGCGGGAGCGCAGGCTCCTGTACCTCCTCCCAGGGGTCAAAAGATCAAACAAAGAGTGAGCGGGGTGACTCACATCACTCACAACCGTGGTCGCCTTGCGGGTGAGATGGGAGGTGTAAATGTCCTTCAGGGAGGGGACTGAAGCACCAATAATTTTACCAGCCGTGTTCACTATGCGCTGCAGGGCCTTCTTGTTCTATTCAGTGCAGCTACCACCCCAAACAGCGATGCAACTGGAGAGGACGCTCTGAATGGTGCCACGGTAGAATGTAGACATGACCGCCGGAGGAGCACTTGCTCGCCTGAGTTTCCGCAGGAAGTACAGGCAGCGCTGAGCTTTCTTCGCCAGTGATGCGGTGTTGGTGGACCAGTATATCCACTCACCAATTTCCAGATGTGTGTCAGGCGAACCAAAGGTTAGCTAACACTCCAAAATCCTAAAAATATATTAACTCTTTTCCTTATCTTCTTTAACAGAAAGTTGGGATGTTGTTGCAGTTTTCCAAAATAACTACTACTATACAGTCGTATAATTGGTTGATGGATTGGTTTTAAAGCATTAAAAAAATTTAAATCAAAAATGTCAAAATCATTAGATTTTTCTGTATGTAGGTAGCCCTCAGAGGAAAAATTTGTCAAGTTGTATGATGTCATTGTAGTTTTTATAGTAGGTTCTAACATCATCAGCAACGTCCTCATATAGCTCTCATTCTGTGACAGTGTTTAAACAGGGTTTTCTGACACGTCAAGATTATAAAATAATAAAAAGTAATTATTATTTATCTTGCCATTTGCCCAGAGCTTGTGATTCTGGCCTCCCCCAACAGAGTCCACTCACCAGCCTCAAACTATTTAAAAACCTTGATGCAACTCTGGCACTATCTAGCGGCGATAGGCTGACACTGCTACATCCGTCATTTTATTCTTGTTAATCTCAACGGCTATGTGGGGTCCATGTGATAGAAAAATTGGCATTTTAATTGCTTTTATACAATAATCGTAATACAGGTATATTGGGGGTTTTTTTTGAGCGAGTGGAACTCGCATTTTCACTGCTGTATTGTTTGTTTTTCGTTTGTTTGTTTTTATTTTCTTTCCACAAGAGGTCAGTATTTTCCAGTCAAAGAAACTCAGCAATGAATGAAACAGTACTGTGTCTTAATTATATTGATAGGTAACCAAAATGATTAGAAACAGGGTTGTGTCACAGTTACACGTGAAAGAGTATTCTGACTACTCCTTTGAAGTAAGTTACTTCATTTATAGGTAATATTAAATGCAACCGAGTTATATTCCAAGTTCCCTTATTAATTATAGTGACATCATTTTTTATTTTTTTACATAATTTTCTCAAGACAAGGTCATGAAAGGCCCAGTGGGCAGCTGCTGTTATTGGTGCGTAAACAAAAAGTATTAACATGCTTCAAGTAGCTTTGCCGTGTTCATTCCAGGATTACCGACTAGCGAGTTAGTAGTGTAATAATGGAAAAGGTTTTAAAAAGGTTTTACACTAATATAGTACGCTACAAAGTACATACTTAATTAAATGGAGATGGCATTAGTATGGAGACAATATGAGAAAGGGATTTCTTGAACTTTGCTCATTACATGTGCTCACTGTATGCACTGAATAAATAATGACACTGTGAATGAACCAAGCTATCAGTTTCGTTGCACGCAAACGCACACATGTTGGGCTGGACAGATCTTGCACATGAGAGTCACTGAGATCGACAGCTTGCGTTAAGCCCGAGCCTCTGTGCGCTAAGCCGCCGTCTGCACTTAAGTGTTGGAGGCTGCCTGCATATTAATTCTCTGGTGAAAGTGCACAAAAGCAGTCAATTAGTTTTTTTTTTTTCCCCCCTTCGATTAAATTCACAGCGTCACGCTGCTAAAATGACTCCCGGCGAGACGCTGTGGCGTGACGGTCATGAATGCGCCCGTTACCACGGGCAACTGGCTCGTCCAAACCCACCGAACAAACGTCCGTTTGACCTGAAGTTGTGTCAGACATTTTTAATGGACCTAATCTCTACTTTGGGACACTAGTTTGAAATCCTAATGTAGGCCATCATAGAAAGCCTTACCTTTGTTTTAACCCTAATTTAGGACCCAGTCTTTGCTCTTAACTCTATTTGAAACCCGATTTTGAGACCCTAATCTTGCCATAAATATTTTGAAGCCCTATCCCAGAGTTGAATCCCTGCTTTGTGACCTAACCTTGGCTTGAAATGCTACTTTAAGATCTTAACCCACATTTAAAACCTCACATTGAAAGCGTCATTTGAAAACACTAACCTAATCTTAATGCCCTACTTTAAGGACCAAACCTCTTCTTGAAACGACATTGTTTACGTGTGCAAGTCCGACTCAAGACTCTCTGATCTAATGAAACCAAGATTTCCTGCCATATGTTTTACAGTGCGCCACAAAGCAAATTCACATCATTAGTGTAACATAATCTCTGCCTGGCTGGTAAAGTGTATTTTTTTTTTTTCCTCAGTTCGTCATCCCAAAATATAAACTGAAAATGCGCGCACACACACAAACAGTAAAAGGGCACCTATTTGAGTGCGATGGCAGATGTGGCCATTGGCTGTGCTGCTTAATCCAGAACGCTGGGTTTGATACAAGGCGGATTTAGTCATAACTATGATACCAACATCTGTCAGGAGACCGTCCCGAGCTCCCAAAGTCGGAACAGAAGCAAAGCGGAATATTTCTTTTTTTTCTCCACGTCTCTGTGTTGATAAAGACCCAAAAGAAGTGTGACGGATAGATCCTGAGGTAAGTGGACAAGGAGCGAATGACTGCAGGGCATCTTGTGGCCTATAAAAACGAGCCGTTTGACTCATTATGAGGCTTATATAACATTTTTGTGTGCAGTCCTGCTTATAATATTGGTGGAGCACTGGCTGTCACAGCCAAAGTGTTGGTTATGATTATAATTTTATACAAGAATGTCTGTGTCGAAACCATGATGCTTAGCTGAATTGTTACATAACATCTCATATCAATTGACGGTTCATCGTGGATTCATCAAGGGCGGGTTTTCCGACACGCGCATGCAATAAATATTAAATGGTCCATTAAACTTGAATGATACTCGTGAATCACAAAGGTCAATAAGTTTGTGCATTATCATTGGACTGCAAAGGAGGACTGGGCTCAGACTCAATATGTGACCGAGTTGTTAATGGTGTCATTAGTGGAGCTCAGACTGCGTTTTGGTTGAGTGCAAAATACAATGCAGAAGAAGATTATGTTCTAATTTTTATTGGAGGAGTTTCTCAATATATCCTAATAGGGTGGTTCTCATATAATTTACACAAACTACCCCCTAAAAACAAACACTTAATAAAGTTCAAATGTAACCATTGATCTTAAAAGTTAAATACAACCAAAATGGACTTGAACAGTGATTTTTTTGGGTTACCACTAGAGGGAGCCCAATGTGTATTGGTGGTATCACAATTTGAGAATAACTGCGCCATCATGTCTACATTAAAGACAATATTTGAATCCTTATTCATTGGGGCAATACAACAAATCTAGTAGTCACTAGTTTATTTTAATTGATCAAGTAATTACGTGGCTACATGCACCGTAGTTTATAGATTTTATTATTTTATTGGGTTTTATATTCCCGCTTGTATTTATGATTTAGAAACCCTGGACCAAATTCTCGAAAGAACTGTGTGGCACTATAGCAAAAAATAAGCAAGAACAAATGTATATATATACACACATATTGTGCAGTCGATGCAGTTCCAGCAACAAGTAAAGAACACAGATGAAGATATAAGAGCACTTGGCATTCTTGGCGGTTTCAGCTCCCAATACTATGGGGCTTTGGGACTCACCGATATTACTGAATCTTTGCTGCCAGTATCAAAACACAAAAGTGTCATTTTAGCCCGAGCAAACAACCTCCCAAACTCCCCGCTGACAAAAACAAACTTGCACCAGTAATGCTCTGTTCCTTATTGTGATGCAGGAGTGGTCTGATTTTACGTAAGCTGGTGTCCAATTAGGTATTTTTTTCCCTAGTATCAAAATGTTGCCATCAAGACATGTATTGTTGTATTTTTCCTATTAGAAATAACTGGAAATGTAATAATCCGTTTTCAGCTAGCACGTTTTTACACTCACATAATTGCCTTTTTTTTAAATCCCACAATTGCAGAGCAAAAATGTGCAGAGTTGAATATGCAATATAGATAAAGAGGAAACATATCATTAAAACAGTAAATTGAAGGTCTACAAACCTTGACATTGAGGTGCTGAATCTATGGAGGAGGTGCTGAATCTATGGAGGAGGTGCAGGGGGGCGTCGGCTGGTCATCACTCTCTATTGCTTTCAAATGAACCTACGGTCCATCACACAAAGGCCTTCATCATACTTGACTATGATTGCCTTTTTCAGCTCTATTATTATTCTTGCCACTTATCTATTCGGCTTTTCTCCCGCATCTTTCTTGGGACTCGTGTCCAGCCTTGCAGTGGTCTACAAACGGCCAAACAATTATGCCAACCAACGCTGACTAGCAGCAGGTGGAACGAACTGTATTTTGTTTACAATAGTCACGTGAGTCGGATCGGTTTCCGAAGTTTTGCCCGAAAACCGGGACAAAGAGTTCCCAACAGTTCGCGTTGAAAACCGAATATGTTGAGTTCCGAGGCGATTGACTTCCGGAGTTCCACTGTTCAATTAAACTACTTTTCCTTTGACTTTAGAAGACGGCACTGGCTCCTAGTGGCCAGTACAGATATTACATCTTTAAATAAAAACAAAACCAGGAAAGACAAAGAGAACCTGAAACACAGAAATTTGGAGAGAACAAAAATTGTTCTTACGTTCTTCGATGTCACTTAATCTGCAATGAGCGATTTAGATCATTAGACCGTTATTCATATGACTTCTGTGGATTGATCTAATATGCTGTCATGTGTTACACATCACTACGTAGACTCTACGTCTGAAATAGAATCATTTCTTTGGGCTTATGCATGACTTTCGTTGAATGTATCTGCCAGCATTATTTCACGTGTACATTTCTTTTTCTGAGACATTACATAAATGGTGAAAAAGAGAAGTAAGAAATGTAATAAAAGAAGTAAGAAATGTAATTATGGGCATGTGGGTTGTTGTTTTTTATCCACCCATATTATATCATATTGGACTCACAATAACTGGAATTTTCATCATGACAGTCTCTGCTCATGTGGTTGAAGTGGCTGATCCGGTTGTGCGTGTTTATTGGGGGGGTGGGGGGGGTACCTTCTTATATAGGAGAGCACTTGGATGATGGAGAGGTGATGCTCGCTGGCATGTGTGAGATACTGTGAAAGATTCTGTGTTGCACGAATATAGAGCAAATGCAAATGAGACCCCATTTATGTGTTTTTGTGTCAGGTCACAGCCAGTGAGTTAGAATCATGGGCAAGGCCGGGAGTAAAGTCCTCAGGGAAGCCACTGTGGATGGGCTGCAAACGCAGGTAAAAATGTGTGTGTGGACATTCACTAGATTATGTAAAATGGATCAACACCTGCACACTAACTATCCTTATGGGAGGGATCCTTTCTACAACCCATAAAGCCCCAGCCATACCAGAGGAACAGAAAATTCAATATGATACAGAGAATTTCAATACAGACTGGCCTTTTGAGAATTGATTACATGTTGAGGCCACAAGTAATTATAGATCCCAAATGCTAGTCCGGAGCCATGAAAGTCATCGTCACGGGAGAGATGATCTTTGCAAACCATGATGAGGCTGCTAACTTAAATCCGGATTAGAGACATGAATAACGGAATTTTTCTGTGAAAACCATCTGCGCCATATGTATAGTTAGGATTTCATCGTTTGATCATAACTAAATGCTTTGGGTAGGACGTGATTGTTTTGTTGCAGCCGAAACAGACTGCCCTTGCATTCAAATGAAAGAAAATGGTGTGTTGAATTTGCTTTCAAGTGGGTGTACAGGTCCAGATCATTTTTTTACATGTCCTTCAAAACCATATTTTATTCTCTGCCACTACTTAACAAAATACAATTGAATAAATTTGACCAAAACTTTTTTCAGTTTATTCACCCTGTATCCCACTGAGCAGCGAGATTTTTTAACTATTTTCAAAAGCAGTGATTTTGTAAAAGCAATATTTGCAAACTTGAATGCTCTCCGACAAACTGTCTGTTTAGTGTTTTGCCAATAGTGCAGCCTTCCTGTACTGCTTTATGTTCATTTTAATCTGTCTCCAAAATTTTTCCTCAATCTTCAAAGACTTAATCTAGACTGTGACATTAACCGTATTGCGATATAACCTGCACTCATATCGGTTATTCTTCAACAATTTAAATCAATTCCAACTGGCGTATTGCATTTGGGTAGCATGTAAACACCATTTGTATAGATAAGGATTTCATGATTTGATCATGGCCATTTGGTCGTATTGAATCTGGCTAAGAGATATGAGTAAAATGAGTTCCCCCAGTGAAAACCATCTGGAGCATTTGTGTAGTTGGATGAATCATTTGATTCTTATTCAATGCAAAGGAGTTGGACTTGAATAAAGAATGCTTGTATGAAATGTTTCATACTCTACATATCTGCAATATTTGCCTTTATGAACTCAACTCCTGAAATAATATTCAATGATATTCCAACTTTATTCCCTCATTTGAATCATCATGGCCACACTTAGCAGCAGAACCCGCATGGGGCCCGAGGCAGCCATCTTGCGCTCTCCACTCGGCAGACTGGAGTGAAGAGAAGTGATTTACAGGGATTAGGGATTAAGATTCCCCCCCTGATCGCTTTGGTAGAGTAAATCTGGGGATTATGATGTCGACAGGCTGGAGTTACAGGCGAGGAAATTGAATTGTGATGGCCAAAGAGTGGCACCGACCATCAGATTAGAGCGCAGTCCCAGCAAAATCACCGCATTTGTGCCTTTTGTCAACATGGGACGCTGACATTTTTGGCGGGACTGAAGTCGAATGATTTTTAGGTGGTTGATTGAGTGCTAAGAAGATTAAGGTCGTCCGTCCTGCTCTAGAGGTGAGTATCATGTGGAGTGCCAAGTGGAACGCTTCTGTGTAGACTTTGAGTTATTATTCAGCGAGATTTATACGATTGACTGATATGAGATTCTTTTCAAGACGCCACCTACCCTCGCCGCCGCCGCTGTCCCTCCGGCTCCTCCTCCTCCTCCTTCCGCCGCCACCGTCCAGTTCCAAGGGGTCACAAAACCCAAGAAGATGAAGGTGAAATGGTCCCAAGTGGGTTTGGTGTTCTTTCTCATGCTCTCCATGGTGATGACGGGATGCTTCTTTTGGCAATATCAGCTTCCAAAGGTGCAACCAGGTGAGTGCTTTTGAACAGGCTTCTGAATCCTCAAATAATCAAAACTAGTCAAGAAGAAAGAATTAAAAGGGGTGTGGCATATTACAGAGAATTTACTTTTTAATGGTTTGTATACAAGTTGTTGGGTCTCCAGCGACCAAACAATGAGCATGATGTCCATCCAACCATTTTTCAAAATATTTTCATGAAATAAGGCAGGGTCGAAACATTGCAAATGAAAAATTTCAAGTTTGAAATGACTCTTGTTCTCCTATGTGACTCATCATTGGGGAAAGATGAGCATTACATGTCCGGATTCAATGTTCTCATGTCCAGATTCAAAATGCAAATTATAATTTGAGCCTAGACTGGCACATATTATGCAAGCACAACAGGAACAAATTGCTGTCCCCCAATTGCCGCATGTCTTGGGCCATGAGTTATCATTCCATGTCCCTCCATGCGCTCTCCTCATCGTCTTCTCAATCCTCTTCTCCATTTCCATTCTAACGACCAGATGAAGGGCTGGGTGACAATGCCAAATCGGAGATGAGGTGTCCCCGCTTCCCCGAGCCGGTTCCGCTGCAGCATCCTATTCCCGCTCTGAAAGAGGCCCTGGAAAAGGTACAAGAGGCGTGGAATCAGCGAGGGTATCTATGTTCAATGTACAGTACAGCTGCACTGCTAATCCTGAGTGGAGATAAAGCACGGAAAACCTGATTAAACATGCGGAAAGCGTCAGAGCACGCAGCAATATGATTCCTGCAATCAAAGACGAGATGGTAATACAAAGGGATTCACAGTTGAGAAATATTTTTTATAATAATAAATATTTGTGCATTTTTCAAATCTTTTTAATAAAGTTATGGATTTTTTTTTAATTCATTGATTCATTGTCAAAATAATAAAAATAATATTGCCTTTTTTAATAAAGTGATGGAAATGTAATTTTTTTTAAATTAAATTTATCTAATTCAATTCATCGATTATAATAATATAGGAACGCAATTTGGCTCCTGAGCTGTAAATGTTAAGGAAATCAAGAAATAATTGAGGGGAAAAAAAGATTAAAAACAGCTTTCTCACAAGCAGAGTTTAAACAACCCTTCTTGACCTCACATCATTATTTTCTGTTCTAAACAGAAAAAGATGCATCTCGCTTTTGCACTTGAACAGTTGTTTATTTAAGTGTGCTGCCAAGCCAGCGAGACACGTGAGAATCTACAGAAGCAGATGGCATCAATATAAAGGTCTCCGAACATTTGACGTCTGAACTTATGTTGCGAGAGGAAGCCAAACTTTTACCATCCCAACATGCTTTTAAAGTTGTTAGTTTAACATCTCTGAATGTGTCCTCTGTTCTCCCCACAGGTGGACATTTTGCTTCGTCAGAGCATCAATCCAATTAGTCTGCCGGCTCTCTCCGCCATCGTTATCCTGAATGACACTGTTTTATGGACCGGCAATTTTGGCAAAAGGAACATCTCAGATGTATTCTCGGGACCCCCCAATGAGTACACCATCTACAGGTAGGTGACTTAAGAACACAACAGGTTATCAGATCAAAAGTAGAGTACTGGCATTACACTCCTAAATCTCTCAATTTTTTCAATTAATTGTGCATTAATTAATTAGCACCTTACACGCTACAGTATATCAATTGCAAGTGTTCCAACACCACTGCCACCTACTGTAGTGGATGTGCAATTACACTTGATTCTAGTATTACCAGAAAAGTCACACATAACTTTGCTTGATGGTGTTTTCAGAATCGCCAGCCTGTCCAAAATCTTTCCCACGCTTATGCTGTACCGCCTGTGGGAAGAGGGCAAGATCGGCTCACTGGATGACCCGCTGGAGAAATACGTGGACAATTTCACCATCAAGAACCCCACAGGGAGGTCGCGTGACTCGGAACTCAAATACGTGACGGACGGTCTGATCTTCCTGGACAGCGGCGAGGTCCCTATTCGATCCTCCTCGGTGACGCTCCGCAGGATGGCCAGCCAGCTCTCTGGTACTTTTAACACCTAAATGCGTAATATTT
Source organism: Syngnathus typhle (assembly GCF_033458585.1). Taxonomy (NCBI): domain Eukaryota; kingdom Metazoa; phylum Chordata; class Actinopteri; order Syngnathiformes; family Syngnathidae; genus Syngnathus; species Syngnathus typhle. Next base: position 2,477,399 of record NC_083748.1, on the reverse strand, counting down.
TAGTAGATATGAAGGGCATCATGGTGGACGACTGGTTTGCACATCTGCCTCAGAGTTTGGACGATGTGTCTCGTTTCATTGCGCGAATCAATCAAATACCCGTAGAATAGAAATAGAGATTTGATGGAACTGTTCCTTTTACTAAATATGTATTTTTTAAATCATAATTCAGACATGAATTGGAAAAATTGGACAAAGCCAGACATTTGGGTCCTCATTTACCTTGTCTCACTCTATTGATATTATATTCACCTTCATAACGGGACCCAATAGGTCATAACTACGACATGATTCTAATCTAAACAGCACAGCAGCTCCATAGCATGCCGGATGAGAATCATATCTGTTTAATGGCAGCATCAAATGGGAGGATCGATCGTTGCAAGAAGACCAGGGAAATTGCAACATGTTGACAGGAGGCGGCGTACGTGTTTGTGTAGGTCTTTGACCAGAATACAATTTTGCTGTCCAACTGCGTTCATTATCAAGGTCTGCCAAGGAGACTCAGAGCAACAAACCTTCTCTGGAAAGGAAAGACTCAGTCGGCAATCAATCTTCTGCAGGATGACGTCCTTGTTGCCGATCCGGGAACCAAGTAAGCTTTAGTTACATCTGTTTGGGTAATAACACGCCAAAGTAAATCATTTGCTTTCCAGGCTGTTTATATAGCAGCCGCATCATCTCAAATACAGACAATACGCCATCATTACAGAAAATGGTTTTTCATTCTATCTGAAAGACAAATGATGGTGTCCTAGCTCCATTTAATCATGTACTGCAGTTCAATTTCACATCTTTCTTTCCAGATGTCACTACAGCAATCTCGCCTTCTCGCTGCTGGCACACGTCATGTCTGAGCGAGTGGTCAAAATGGACTACCAGCGTTGGGTTTCGGAGAACATCCTGGACCGCCTGGGCATGGAGGACACAGGGTTCAACATCACGCCAGGTCTCCAGGGCCAGGTGGCCGTGGGCGTGTACTCCAACGGAAAGCCCGCTCCTTTGTACGACTTGGGCTGGTATCGTCCGTCGGGTCAGATGTTCTCCACGGCGGCGGACCTGGCCAAGCTGGCCATGATGCTGCTGGGTGCCTATCACCGCAAACTTCTGGATCCCGACTCCTTGAAGATCATGCTTACGCCGCTCTTCCGGTGCGACAAGGACTACTTCGCAAACCGTACGGGGACGCCGTGGGAGGTGAATGAGCTGCTGGGCTACGAGATGGTGCGTAAAGACGGTGACCTGGACGGCTACTCGGCCACATTCTCCCTGGTGCCGCGACTTAAGCTCGGCCTGGTGGTGCTCATGGCCGGGGGTCGTTCCCAAAAGCAGGACTTGGTGGCCAAAGCCTACCGCCACATCATCCCTGCCTTAGAAAACGCCTTCAGGGAAACCCGCAGGGTGCTCTCGGCGCCCCCGAACCCAGAGGCCTACGCGGGGTTCTTTACCTACAGCAACATCACCTTCTACGAAATCAAAGCCGGCTCGGACGGCGTTCTCACCATGCAGCAATTCGGCCCTCAAATCGAAGAGCTGATACCGCAAATGTACCGGACCATAAAGCTCAACTACCTGGTAGAGCGCGTCTTCAAGGTGGTCTTTGAAAGAGAGTACCCCTGCGTCCTCAGGGTAGGTTCGGCAGCCGTGTCATTGGAGGCCCAGGACGGACAACTGTTCAACTTCTACGCGTACGACAAGCGCGGCGTTTCCCCCGGGTTCGACGCGCCGGGTCTGAACACGTACAATGTGGTCAGGATAGCACGCAAGCCGTCCTTCTCCAGCTGAGTCACGGCTACCTGAAGGGCACTTCGCGTCCTAGCCTTGAGACGGTTGCTACAAATGAAGATGGAGGAGGACATGTTGTGAAAGTGAGTCATCATTTTGCCCCCTGCCTAGACTCACCGTTTATTTTGTTTTTCACAGTTACCATTTGCTCTCCATTAATGTCATGTCTTTTTGTTGCTGTTTTTATACTACTATTGAATGCATATTCTACCGTGAACCCTCGCTACGTCCAAAGCTTCTGACCAAACCCGAAATAAACATTTTTAAATACAATAATCTTGGCACATTTTCCAGGTATAGACTTTTTATCACCTCAAAGGATCCAACTATTTGAATTATGAGAAACGGTGAGCAGCCATTTTCAAACCTTTAAGCCATTAGCGGTAAGGCCAAATGGGAGAGAAGTGAACTACTATGAATGCTTTCACCCAAACAAGCCAAAATTGGGAGTAAATACTACCATCATTTTAAGGGATGGCTAAGAAAAAAAGGATCCAACTGCGAAGGCCCTTTCGTTCTTGCTTACGCCTTAAATTATCGTCACTTTCGCCATTGTTACAAAGACGCCACTTTACTTTCAATGGAAAATTGCTATTTTAGAATCATTTCATTTGTCCCGCAAAAAGTTGGGCCAGGGTTGTTTAACATTCTATACCAAAACCTATTGTTATAACTCAAACGGTCAATTAAAAACGGAACATTCTTATTTTGTAAATAATTTTGATACATGTTTTAAATTGTACAGGTGTGTACCTAATGTTGCAGCCCGGCAAGTGTGTCTTGTTTCTATAGCTGGTTCATCTCATGAATTTATGACTTATGTAAGAGTATTTGAATGCTAAATTATTCTCTAAACGGGGCTGGTGTGAAATATTTTTGACATTAAAAGAGAGGCTTCCGCCTATGCTCTCCTGGCTCTTTGCATCATAATCCCTGAAAATGGACTCCGATTCACTGTGACCCTCGACATGGGTCGGGATTATTCATGTAATACGCTGTCACACAGGTCGAGGCTGATGGCAGACCTGAAAGGACAGAAATAACGCTTACGTTTAACCTTATCTTTTCTGCTTCCTGCCTCTCTCGGCTATTGAGAAAATATACTGAAAATGTCATCTGATGGAAATGTAAAGGAAATGTACAATGTAAGCATTTCAATGTGGTTTTTAGCATATAAGACTGAAGGGAAGCAAATGTCGGCACAGTGAAACAGAGCAGCCACAATACCATTAGAAGAATGTATAAAAGAAGCTAAGCTAACTATTGAATTTACTTTGGCAGAAATAAACTTCCAGTCTTTGATAAATCACAAGCAAGTTAATTCAAGCTATGTTTTAGCGTGTCCTAAGTATTTTTTTTTTTTAATGCTCTGTATCGTTTATGTAACTAACCAAAGGATAATCAAGCCATGGGATAATCAGGTCTTTGCTGACTTTTAGGGAAGGAAAATAATGCCAATTGCATGTACCACATTTAAACTTTATTGTGATTTGTCATGTTACTGCACAGCAATCGCGATCACTCACAACACAAGTTCACAGGAAAATCATGACATTGTTTGACATTTTTTTCCTTCTACACAACAAGAATGACATTATTTCAATCTGATCCAGCTCCGTCTGAGTGCTTTTAGCCTGGGACGAAGCAGGTGGAATATAAAATGAGCTGCTGGAATATGCAGGGTGCTTTTGGACAAACCAATTACATTAAGCAAATAAAATAGCCTCACACACCCTTGTCTAAGTGATTGTACAGGAGAATCGCACATGAATAGTGAGCAGGATCATGGCAACCACATTTGATTTTACATTAGACAAAGAAAAACGAAAAAAAAGCACAATCTGCCCTTTTCCAAATGCAGTCTTCCCCTGGTGTCCTTCAGTCGTCTTTGAGTCCAACACTCTATTAGTAGTGATAATTAAGTGCAGTCTGCATCAGATTTTGCTGTGATGACATTTCACTTCCTGGCTAGGCTTGAATAACGGCAGAGGAGGCCAGTCACACACAGTTAACACTCATTGAGATTTCTCCTTTCCACGGTTATGAATGATAACCACCACCAAAAGAATGATGATAAGATAACACAGTAGTTTTGTTTGTTTAAATAGAATACTTAGATATTTTTTCATTCATATGAAAACAATTATTTGAAATGAATCATGATCCCTGGTTAAAAGAAAAAAATGCCTCTAGCACACCTGCGACCCTTAAGCGCTTTAGAAGATGGATGGATGGACGGAAAAAAATTATCGACAGTACACAAATGCCAATGAACGCTATCTGAGTCTTAAAGCCATGACAGCTTTTGAAGATAATTACCAACTTGCACAATGAAAATACGATAAATCTGAGTCCTAACAGATGTAGTGCTGCAACAGCTAAAGAAGCAACCCCACAACCGAAACCTCTGAGACAGTTTGAATTGCCTTGACCTGTGAGTACGCCATACTAAATTATTTTCCATCTTGTCTCTTTGCGTCACTCAGCCCAAATGTCCAAGTAGCATGACATAAAACAGATGTAAGGATCTGAATCTGTAGCCAAAGGAATATTATCTCAGAACACTGAAGTCTTGCAAGCTGTCTCTAGGCAAGCGCTTGAGAGTAACGTGGCGTCCAGTCCCCGCTTTGTTGGCGGAGATAGTAAGCGGATCAATGAGTCCTAAACTCTGGTTTGGACCCTGGAGGTGGAGAGGACCAGCGAACCCTTCGGGGGCGGCGGAGAGTCGGGTGCGCCGACCCGTGAGCACACGAGGTCTCGAAAGCACTCTCTGAAGCGTGTGGAGATCAGGCTGTAGATGACTGGGTTGACGGCAGAACTGAGGTAGAAGAGGACCCCCGACAGAATGTGGACGTACTGGTAGATGTTGCGCATTAGGTCGGTCCACTGGCGCACGGAGCTCCAGAGCAGACGCTCCATGTGGAAAGGCGCCCAGCAGACGCCGAACACTGCCACCACGATGGCTGAAAGATGAAGACACCAGTGAGTTTGAAAGGAAACTTCCGGCAGGTTTTGCACGGCTGTGGACTCAACAGCAGACGGGGCTTTGATACAAATGATACCTGAAGTCTCTTTAAGCCGCGAAGCTCGCTAGGGACACCTCTGCAAATAACCATGACACTGAAAACATGCCTTTCGCCACATTTTTGTCTTTTGGGTACATGCCTTGGCAACGGCCATGTGGATTACAAGATAAATTTCTGGCGTCAGTAAAACGTGTTTACCCCAAAATCCAATATTGTAAATGGTGTATGTGCCCAGCAATTCGCTCAGCATATAACTACAAAGAAAAAAATTAAAAGAGTTTGAACACCGGGACTATTGGTGCTAAGTTTTAACTCGTCAATGGTGTTTCCCATTATGTGTTAGCATTAAGCTAGCAGTAGCATTTCTTAAGGCAAAGTTGTTTTGTTGTTTTAAATACACATGCTAGGTGTTTAGCTTGACATTTAACTGCAAGTGTCATTAAAAAGCTCAAAGCCTAATTTCAGAACTCACAGAGCATCTTGACGACGTTTGTCCGCCGACCGCCCTCATTGTGGACGCTCACACGGGTGTCACTGACCAATTTCTTCCCAAAGTAGCCTTGCCTCTGTCTTCTTTCCCTGCCCAGGTGCATGCCCATCACGAGGTAGAGCACGCTGATTACCATCATGGGGATGAAGAAAAAGCAGACGGTGGTGATCTGCATAAGCGTCTCGTACATCCACACTGGTTTTAGTATGATGCAAATGGCCGACTCCCTCATGTAGCCCGGGAGGTAGAAGATACCGTGCAGGGACGTGTTGGGTATGGCGCACACCATGGATGCCGCCCACACGGCACCGATGACCTGTTTGGCGTGCCTCTTGGTGGTTAGATAGCGGGTCTTGAGAGGGTGCACTACGGCAATGTATCGCTCCACGCTTAAGGCCGTGACGTTGAGGATGGACGCAAAGCAGAGGGTCTCGAAGATGAACGTCTTGAAGTAGCAACCGCCGGCGCCGAAGGGGAACGGGTAGTTCTGCCACAAGTCGTAGATCTCCATGGGCATCCCGAAGACCAGCATGAGAAGGTCAGATAAAGCCAAGCTAACAAGGTACAAATTGGTCGGGTTGCGCATCTTTTTGTGTTTGGCTACCACAGCGCATGTCAGAAGGTTCCCGCTCAAGCCCACCAGGAAGATGACCAAGTAGACGCCGGCCACCGGGAGGAAGAAGGGAGAGCGTTTGGGGCCGAGGATGTCCAAGAGATTGGCTTCAGTGTAAAGGCTGGTGTTGGCGCTGGTGCTGGTTGTGTTACCCACGTTGGAGTTGGGGGACATGCTGGTGTTGCCAAGCGATCTGGACATGTTTGATGAGGGACCTTGCCAAAAGGGATCCATCTCAGGACTGGGAATCAATCGATGCTTTGCCAGGTTGCTCTCATGGAACTGTTACAGAAACATTAAAATATATATATATGTTTGAGGGTCATGTCATTTCTCAGAGCATTGACTCGATCGCAAATGCACAGCTCTGGTTGCCTTGGAATATTCACTTCTGATCCGAGAAGCCCTCATCAGTTCATGCAACCGAAGCTTAGGACAGACCATAATGTGAAAGCAGAATGAGAGAAGCCATCTTGGTCAAGATTGAAATACCATTTCAAAACAGAAGAAGCTCACAAGCTATCCCCACGCCTCTGACAAACAACAAAAACACTGCCCCCCCCCCCCCTTAATTGAGGTAGTAGTTCCACTGCCTTCGTACCAGAGATCAACCAGAGCTGTCCAGTTGAGATCGATCAACTGCCCTGGGAACAAACAAATCGGCAAATGCACAACAATAGATGAAAAATTCTGTCTCTCGAACTGTCTGTCAAAAAAAAAAAAAAAAAAAAGGTGGTTTTAGACACATCGATTCGTCAGACGTCTCATTTTTGAAAACATTTCATGGTGTTCATGTCACCACTCGTCCACGGTTGTTTTTATTATGTTACCATGGTTTCTGTTGGCGTTGCCCCTCCCCTCTCGTGTTACCGCTCAATCAATGTAATCACAGACACCTGCCTCTTGTTACCTGTCATGTATTTAAGTCCTGTCTGCGCCTGACTCGCTTGTCTCGTCTTTCCGTTCGGTTAGTTTCTCTCCAAGTTGGTCTGTCGGTTACCTCTGTCGCCGTTATGTTAGTTTGCTGCTTATGTTGGTTTGTTCCCCTCATCCTCCCTTCCAACTACCTTTTCCCTCAATAAACCCTGGTCCAAGCTGCATTTGGTCGCCCTGCTCCATTCTACTCCTGACAGTTCATAGTTGACAATGATTCTCATGACTCTGTCACTTTTGTGTGAGTCTAAATGGTGAGAAAACTTTCATTGACTATGTCTTTGACAGCACAGCGAAGTTGCGGTTAATGGCACTTACTTCACACTGAACAGGTTCCGGCTTTAAGACTCGACTCAGGCCTGCACTGTGGGGGGTTGACTTTTCTTCCTATGCTTTCTATTTTGCCTTTTGTTTCCATCCTGCTCTCAGTGGTGTTGAGAGGAGCAACATCCTCAATGTCCTTGGCTTCACATCGATCGACAATTCCAATTGCCCCATAAAGCTAAGGAGCATGTTTTTGTGATGTGATATAAAACTGGACAGTATATAAGAATCCATTCGGGAAAGTTGACATTTGAACCCGAAATTTCTGTTTGCACAGAGAAAGTCAAGCGAGAAATTTTCAAATCCATCTGAGGGAGAGAAACCTTTTTCCTCATTTGGTCCCGTTTAATCAAGTCAAGTTTATTTGTATAGCCCTAAATCACAAGCAGTCTCAAAGGGCTTCACATAGACAGAAATTGACAATTATTCTCAAAGCATCCCCTGATCTTAAGCTCCCAAAAGGGCAAGGAAAAACTTAAAAACCCCTAGCAGGGGGAAAATGAGAAACCTTGAGAAGGGACCACAGATGGAAGGATCCCCCTTTCAGGATCACCAGGTTGAAATGGATGCAGAGAGGGCACAAATGATACAACATGAAAATCAATTAAATAAAAAGTGGATGTCCATGTCACAGCAGAGGGCTGCCGAAAGGAGCCCTCTGCTGTGACATGGACATCCACTTTAATGGGAAGTAAAAGAAAGTGCCTGATGTTGGAATGCAATATTCTCTTTCCCCACCACACTAATGAGCTCCGAACCGGTGACGCTCTGAGGATGATTAAAATTGGATTCCCTGCTCTGGTAGATGCCAGTCACCTTATTTGTCCCTTCACCTCAAGATTAATTAGGCTGCCTCATGTTCATAATGCACAATTGAACCTCGAATCTTTGTAAATGAAACTAAACCTGCATGTTAAGGTATTGTGCTTTAGATCACTGAAGCAGAATTACAATTGATCAGTAAAAACGATTTCCTCCTGGATATCTTAAAGGGTCAATAAAAGAACAATCTAGATAGGCACTAAAAGACAAGTAGATTTTATGAATTAAAACTCACCTTCTAACTCCGTAGCTCTTAAAGTGTCTCCTTATGATGTGCTCACATGCAATAGTAGCTGGCAAAAGAAAGCAGACGATGCGCATCCTCTCAACCTACCATGTCGTACAGAGGAGAGAGAAAGAGAATCAGAGGGAGCATGTGGTGACGGTATCCATCAAAGATGTATGAATAAAATCAAGCCGATGCTGAAATGCGGGTTGTTTACACGCTAAATTAAAAAAGAATCAAACGGTACAGCCTTTTTTTTTTTCTTTTAACTGTAGTGTCCACTCTCCAGCATGGCATGCCGAAGCAACAGGTGGTGCTATATCTACTAATGAGGGCAAATCAAGAAAGTCAATTGACCCTCTTCAATCACTTTGCATATATAAACCGTTTTAAGTTTTTTGCGCTGTGATTGCAAATCTGCCGGGGGGGGGGTTCAATAATTTTGATAGTTTCAATTTCAATAATTTCAATAATAATAGTAATAATATGAATGAGAACATTGTGTTTTTTTATGAATTATGTGAATTATGGTTCAGCAACAATTTTTTTTTTCTAAAATGTCATAGCTGTAGGTTACAACCCCAGTCTCCCTAAATACTACGTTTCTATTCACCTCTTCCCAAATTGCTCCTCTATGGGAATGAGAGAGTAAAAAGATATGCGAATGACATTTCTGTTGCGTATGTGGGTCACTTTGGGGACACAAACACATATATATATAGAATGTGAAGGCTTGCTAAAAAGTCGAATTTCTATCAGAAATTATATATTGAGCATTAAGACCTGCGGTGTGAACGTAACCATAGTGAAAGTTATTCTTGCACATTTTTTCCTAGTCACATTTAAATTGTATTTTTTTTTTTTTTTTTTACTTATGGCAGGTACAAACATTTTTCAGAGCCTTGCTGAGTAAAACGAAAATGTGCAAATGGACTTCCGGAAGGGTCACACCCAACACCTGCCGCTGACCATCGACGGTGCTGTGGTGGAGCGAGTGAGCAGCGCCAAGTTCCTGGGGGTGCACATCAGTGAGGATCTCTCCTGGTCCACCAACACCGCGTCACTGGCAAAGAAAGCCCAGCGCCCCCTGTACTTCCTGCGGAAACTCAGGCGAGCGAGCGCTCCTCCGGCCGTCATGACTGCATTTTACCGCGGCACCATTGAGAGCGTCCTCTCCAGCTGTATTGCTGTTTGGGGTGGCGGCTGCACTGACTACAACTTGAAGGCCCTGCAGCGCATAGTGAACACTGCTGGTAAGATTGCTGGTGCTTCGCTCCCCTCCTTGAAGGACATTTACACCTCCCATCTCACCCGCAAGGCGACCACGATTGTGAGTGATGCGAGTCACCCCGCTCACTCTTTGTTCGAGCTTCTGCCCTCTGGGAAGAGGTACAGAAGCCTGCGCTCCCGCACCTCCAGACTCTCAAACAGCTTCATACTCCAGGCTGTTAGGATCCTGAACTCGCTCCCCCGTTCTGCGTAGCGTCCTGTACTTTTACTGTCTGAACTGTCTGAATGCACACTGGCTCTTATTATTTATTATTTGTTATTACTCTTATTTATTGTTTGTGCCTTTTTGTTTATGATGTTTTTTACTTTGCGCTATGCTTGCTGGCTCCGTTATTTATTGTGTTATCTGTTTATTTATTATTTATTCATCACTCTTACTATTGATTGTTTGAATTTTTGCCTTCTTGTTTTTATATTGTGTCGCGTACATGTATGTCTATCGTGTTATGTGTCTCGTCACCGTGGGATAGAGAAAAACGTAATTTCGGTCTCTTTGTGTGTTGTGACATGTGGAGAGATTGACAATAAAGCTGACTTTGACTTTGACTTTGAACTGAAGGCCCCACCAACGCCACACAAGATCACTTTATTGTCAAAATGAAGCCCCTTGACACCAATATAGTTCCTTGCTAAAAATATGGCGCTTCAGCCTTGCAATAAACATCGCCCTATAAAATATCAACTCAATTCCACCAGCATTCGGATGTACCTTCATGTGTATCTGTCAAATTGTAATCTTGGCCTGACGTAAAAGCGCTGCGGAAGTGATGATTTACGATAAAAGCAAATACAATACGGACCTGTGTGAAAATCCAACAAGCCAAGTGCTGTTTGTTTTGTTACCTCCATAAAAGCATTAAAATATGGACATATGGGGAACGCAGACTGGTTCACATAACTTAACTGACCTTGACCACTTTGTGTCATTTTAACTGGTATGATTGTAACCAAGACACTGCAATGTTAGTGACAATGACAAGGTAATGAAACCTTGGGTGTGTTTTATGGGATGACGCAGCATACAGAATTTCAATCATACCCCAAGGAATTCCCGAGGTTGAGAACGCTAACAAGGTTGCTAACAAAAATAAAAAGACTCATTGTATGTTGTGGTCTGTATAGTTTTATTCTGCAGTTAAATTTAACAAACCTGGGTTGTAAAAAAAATGGTTACAGTTTCAAATTTAGGTTCCAAGCTAATGGTGGAATTTTAAATGCGGTGTTGAAGCTTGTGTTTGGATTTTAAAATGGATCATGTTCATAAACTTGCAAATAATTCTGTCAGGTTTCTTGTACTGATTATAACATTTTAAAAATCTATTGTCATTGTCATCAAAGTCTCCTTGAGCAAGACACTAAACCCCAAATTGCTCCCTTGCATGGCATTGGTGCCCATTGTTGTATGAATGTGTGTGTGAATGTGTGCTTTGAGCACCATGTGGTGCACATAAAAGCGTAATATGAATGCAGCCCATTTACCAAATGAATAAAATGAGTTAATTTTAATTTCATAGCTCAAGCTTTGCAATATTGTTGTGGAAATAAATTCAGTTTGCGGTGACATTATGGGCCATCCTCCAGCAGGTAGATGGGATTGGTGCGGTACATTAACATGAGGCATAATTGCACACTGTGCAGGTGTTCGGCCGTGTCGCTCGGGGTTAGGAGCAAGTTTAAAGTAGGGATTCAAGAAAGGGTCGGGATTTTAAAGTAAGGTTTCAAAAGTAGGCTTTAGTTATTCATTTAGTTAGTCATGTTTCATATTAGTCTAGTGTAGTAAACAGATGTGACAAAACTGTCAAAAACGGCTGATGAGATTAGTAACTACTAATATAGCAACTTCCTTTCCTTCTATCGAGCTTTCACGATCTGTAGTTAGTCCAGTTAATTTGACTTGGGCCCTCAGTCATGTTAGCCTCATTGTTGCCAAATGTTTTGCTCCCCCTTCCATCTTGTTTTACAACACAATACGCAATGGCTTTCGACCCAACTGCTGATAATTAAAGCCATAAGTTTACTTGGAGTCAGCAGTGTTAAAGCCATATGTAGTATGCTTGGAACATGCAGGTGCAATTATTGGACCTCGTAATACGCTGGAATTGACTTGTATACGTTCTAGACTAGGGGTCACCAAACTACGGCCCGCGGGCCGGATACGGCCCACGGGACCGTTCAATCCGGCCCGCCAACCCTGAACAAATTGTATTAAACTTTTTTTTTTTGTCATTTTGCCTGCAATGACTGCGTTTCCCCAGTAGATGGGGAAGCGCTCGCCTGCGCATTTACTACCGGAAGCCGTGTCAGAAAGCTCGGCGCACACTCACAAGTGCGTGTACGGACATGGCGCACTCGCGCTCTATTTGTATCAGTCCCGAATTTAGAGCGTGGGCTGTGACGACAGCATTCTTGTAATTTGCGCGCTGAGCTTTCAGATGCAGTTTTGCGCTTAAGCCACCCACAAACCTTCCCCTGGAATCCTTCCGTTAAAATGTCGCCCAAGGAAAAGCACGGTGAACACAGTGCCGAGCGTTTAAAAGAGAGTGGCCAATTTGGCTCGACGTACGCGACGTGACGTTCAGCCACATGAACGTCAACATCTACCCGTCACAGATCGAGGTAAACGGACCAACACCTCGGATCTCGCCTAAGAATTGCCACAACAAATTTTACTCCAGACTATGACGCACTATCAAACTTTAACAAAAAAGACAGCGGTGTCTACAAGCCTACTGGAACCTACAAAAGGATTATAAGGAAGGAACACAAGAACTTTAAGAGACTGCTCATATGTGTCAGAGAGGTTCTGCTCTGACAACTGAGCTGAACTTTTATCTGTTAAGATTGTGCATGGCACAACAGAAAGTTAATGTTCCATGGTTTTTTTTCTATGAAGAACCCAGAGAGAGTAATTTAGTTATTATTTATTTCCTGATTTTTCTGTGAAGAACTCGGAGAGGGTTATTTAGTTATTATTTATTTCATTAATAGTGTTATTAGTTTCCTGACTTTTTTTGTGTAAAGAACCTGGAAAGGGTTATTAAATAACCGTTATTTGGTTATGTGTGGCTTTCTGGAAAACAATAACTTTTTTAAGCTCGCCTACGATCGTCACACTTTTTCTGTTACAAACTGACACCGGCCCGCCATCAGAGAAGGGAAAGGTTATGTGGCCCTCACAGGAAAAAGTTTGGGGACCCCTGTTCTAGACCCATTCAAACAAAAGATGTAAACAGCAATTATAACCAAACATGATCAATGCAGCCGCCTAATAATAGCTATCTCGAGTAACACGTACTGCTCTAATTGTCTAGGCCAGTGCTTCTCAATTATTTTCTGTTACGCCCCCCCCTAGCAAGAAGAAAACTATTCGCGCCCCCCCCCCCTCCCCACCGTGACTATCCTAACTTGTCTTGTAAGTCGCAAAATGTTGCACTGTCGCAAACGTGACAGAAGTAACAATGAGAGCGCCACTGCCCCCTGCTGTAGTAAACGCGCAATTACACTTTATTCTAGTACTGCCAAAAAAAAAAAGCCTGTTCCCCAGGGTCACACGCGCCCCCCCAGGAATAGCACCGCGCCCCCCTTGGGGGGCGCGCCCCACTATTTGAGAAGCACTGGTCTAGGCCAAGGCGACAATTCTGGCTCATTTTCCATAGCAGATAAGTCAGTCACACCTACCTAACTGTGTAGTTTATTTTGTGGAGATGATTAATCTTTAATAAAAGAAAATATAATTGCAGCCCAAGCATAGGCACCGGTGATGCTGGTAAAGTGGACAAGGCTTTAGTGGGGAGTATAGGTGTTATCAATGACGCCGAAAAAGTGAATAGAACATTTACAAAAATGTGGAGGAAGTAGTTGATGGGGAGAGGCCCCAGGACAGATCCCTGAGGCACACCACAAGCGTCAGAGAAGGATGGGACTGGAAAGGAATGGGGGTGTTGTGAGGATTCGGAAAGCGCTTTGGGCACCATGTAGTGTAGTTAATGCGCCATATAAGTCCACTCCATTCAAGGGTGATTGTTGAGAATATAACTTTTGGGAGAATTTCAGAACTGAAAAGTGGATTGTTGAAGTTGGAGGCATCGGCAACATTTCTTTTTCTTTCCCAGAACTAAAAAGATGGCAGCAGTTTGTTCCAGTGGTGAGTGAGGAGTGGATGTTGTGTGGCGAGGGAGTCCAGTTGATAGGTGGATGGATGGCTTAGATTTCATGAGTTCGGTGACCTTGTCCAGCTGTATTGCTGTTTGGGGTGGCGGCTGCACTGACTACAACTTGAAGGCCCTGCAGCGCATAGTGAACACGGCTGGTAAGATTGCTGGTGCTTCGCTCCCCTCCTTGCAGGACATTTACACCTCCCATCTCACCCGCAAGGCGACCACGATTGTGAGTGATGTGAGTCACCCCGCTCACTCTTTGTTCGAGCTTCTGCCCTCTGGGAAGAGGTACAGAAGCCTGCGCTCCCGCACCACCAGACTCTCAAACAGCTTCATACTCCAGGCTGTTAGGATCCTGAACTCGCTCCCCCGTTCTGCGTAGCGTCCTGTACTTTTACTGTCTGTACTGTCTGTATGCACACTGGCTCTTATTTGTTGTGTTATCTGTTTATTTATTATTTATTATTACTCTTATTATTTATTGTTTGTGCCTTTTTGTTTATGATGTTTTTTACTTTTGCGCTATGCTTGCTGGCTCCATTTTGCTCCTCTTATTTATTGTGTTATCTGTTTATTTATTATTTATTCATCACTCTTACTATTGATTGTTTGACTTTTTGCCTTCTTGTTTTTATATTGTGTTGCGTACACGTATGTCTATCGTGTTAGGTGTCTCGTCACCGTGGGATAGAGTAAACGTAATTTCGGTCTCTTTGTGTGTTGTGACATGTGGAGAGATTGACAATAAAGCTGACTTTGACTTTGACTTGCTGAGCGCTGCAAGGTGGAAATCAGTGTATGAATGTGTGACAAGCTGAGTTAAGTGCTTCATCCAAAGTTTATGATGGATTTTTTTTTCTTCCCATTTAAAAATGACAATGGAGTTGTGAAGGCACGTTGTGTGCACTCCGAAAAATAATCATTTGGTTTCTTTAGATGAACTTCATTTGGACGTGTACATACATACATCACTTGCAACGTGAAAGTTAAGTACTCTTTTGGAGCATTTAAATGTAGGCAAGGGAGCCCCAGAGTTGGGTGCCTAAAAATGCAAACTATGTCCCTTTGCAGTAATCTAACAATATTTTCACACTACTTATTAGATAAGTCACACATGGCAAGATTTATTTTAATCTTGACGTCAGCAATACAAGAGATGTCTTGGCATGCTTCTCCTCTGCCACTGCCGCAGCAGTTGGTCTTGGAGGTTGCTAGGGCAACGACAAGGACATTATTAGTGTGTGATTTTTGTAAATGAAAATGTGTGTGCATGCATGCGTGTGTGTGTGCATCCTATGGATTTAGTATACCCAAATGTCACAGTGCCTGTGGGATGAAATAAATGTCTGATTTATTAACAAGAAAAAAGAAAAAAATCCAGGAGTTTAATTTGCTTTTTATGGCATTGTAAAAAACTTGCCGGGTTGGGTCTCATTGAATGTCACATGGTGAGGCTTGACATTTTACAGAGCAAAGAAAATGCTATAAAATGTATACAACTCTACTCTGCATTTAGATTCTGTGTTTTAAGTTATTACTGTCACCTTTTATATCTTGTGTACTTTTGCCTTACATTTGACAATATACAGCACTACAGTAGCATGGGAACTAATGGCATTGTTTATTTTGATAATCAAGGATGATATGAGAGTGTTCAAAAATCTCTGACTTATGTAACTCGATTGGGCTTGTCATCTTTATAGCTTCTGTAAAAAAAAAAAAAAATAGGTTGGCTGCACAAGAATGTCAAAACCATGAGATGAGAAAAACAATTAATGCCTGAAACAATGAATATGAAGTTTAATTATAGCAGGCGTATTTGTTACAAATATTTGTGGTTGAGAACCCAAAAGCAGAGAAGCAAGACGGCAAGGCAGTATTACAATGAAAATTTTATTTTTCGATTTCAAGAAGTTAAAAACCCAACTTCCCCTCAAAATCAATCTTCAAAGTGGCAAACAAACGCTAGGACAAGAAGAAAGACTATTTTTTTCCTCTCCTCCGTCTGAACACTAATGATAAAAAAAAAATAAGTTTTATTTGTGCCGCCCTGATATGTGTCAAAAAGTCACTCTTGAAAAAAACAAAATGGAACTAGGGGGTTTCTCGCAAGGGAGAAAGACAATGTTTAGACAAGCAATCACACGGCAACGTGGTCAGATAAATGTTGAAATGTATTCTTTTCATGCGCGGCTGATGATTTACTCGCCTCCAATTGCGATGTTTGTTTTCACAGTTCAAACACGACAAAAGCTTCACGGAACGTAAACAAACTGTTTTGACAATGTTAGTAACAGGTTTTCCACGGTACTGGCCATTTTGAGGTTACAAAACATGCCCGGTTGCTACCGGACTTATTGATTTTCATTTAATTGTTAATTTATGGTCTAGACCACGGGTGGGCAATTCCGGTCCTCGAGGGCCGGTGTCCTGCATGTTTTATAGGTGTCCCTGCTGCAACACACCTGATTCAAATGATCAGGATTGTTATCCAGCTTCTGCAGAACTTGCTAATTATCTGACCATTTGAATCAGGTGTGTTGCAACAGGGTGACATAGAAAACATCCAGGGCCCTCGATGACCGGAATTGCCCACCCCTGGTCTAGACTCTAGACCAGTGGTTCTTAAAATGGGGGTCCGCGTACCCCTGGGGGTACGTGGAGGTACGTGAGATTTTACAAAAATATATACCGGTATTTATAAAAAAAAAAAAAAAACATCAAGCCCGATTGTCTTGAGAATTACAAATGAAATACAAATGTATGTTTTATATTCAGTATTCAATTTTAATTCTTAATAAACGGACTCTCCACAAACCAATAGCAGTCTCCTGCGGTTGCCCTGATGACGCACTAACATGGAGATGTGGCGGAAGCGTAGCAGCGATGCTGCTGTTGAAAACACGGAGAAACAAGTAAAAATGAAGGCAAAACCAGAGTCGACGAAGTACCGACAGTACATGGAAGACTTTTGTTTGATGAGATTTACGTCCACATGTTGTAACCCACCCAAAGCGCTGTGCTTTTTTTGCGGGGAGAAATTAGCCCCCCTCCGTGAGTCGTCACCTTATCGTGGTGGAGGGGTTTGCGTGCCCCTATGATCCTAGGAGCCATGTTGTCTGGGGCTTCATGCCCCTGGTAGGGTCACCCATGGCAAACGGGTCCTAGGTGAGGGGCCAGACAAAGCACGGCTCAAAAAGCCCCTTATGATGAAAAAGATATATGGACACAGATTTCCCTCGCCCGGACGCGGGTCACTGGGGCCCCCCTCTGGAGCCAGGCCTGGAGGCGGGGCTCAAAGGCGAGCGTCTGGTGGCCGGGCCTTCGCCCATGGGGCCTGGCTCTTGGGACATGGAATGTCACCTCTCTGGCTGGAAAGGAGCCCGAGCTGGTGTGCGAGGCAGAAAAGTTCCGACTAGATATAGTCGGACTTGCCTCCACGCACAGTTTGGGTTCCGGTTCAAGCCCTCTCGAGAGGGGCTGGACTCTCTTCCACTCTGGAGTTGCCCACGGTGAGAGGCGTCGAGCAGGTGTGGGTATACTTATTGCCCCCCGGCTGGGCGCCTACACATTGGGGTTCACCCCGGTGAACGAGAGGGTAGCCTCCCTCTGCCTTCGGATGGGGGTCGGGTGCTGACTGTTGTTTGTGTCTATGCACCAGACGGCAGCTCAGAGTACCCACCCTTCTTGGAGTCCCTGGAGGAAGTGCTGGAGAGCGCTCCTTCTGGGGACTCCATCGTTCTACTGGGTGACTTCAATGCTCACGTGGGCAAAACAGTGAGACCTGGAAGGGCGTGATTGGGAGGAACGGCCCCCCCGATCTGAACCCGAGCGGTTTTCTATTATTGGACTTCTGTGCTCGACACGGATTTTCTATAATGAACACCATGTTCAAACATAAGGGTGGTCCATGTTTGCACTTGGGACGAGGACACCCTAGGCAGCAGTTCGATGATCGACTTTGTAGTCGTGTCATCGGATTTGCGGCCGCATGTTTTGGACACTCGGGCAAAGAGAGGGGCGGAGCTGTCAACTGATCACCACCTGGTGGTGGGTTGGCTCCGATGGTGGGGGAAGATGCCGGTCCGACCTGGCAGACCCAAACGCTCTGTGAGGGTCTGCTGGGAACGTCTGGTGGAATCCCTTGACACCGTTTAAGAAGGGGGACCGGAGGGTGTGTTCCAATTACAGGGGAATTACACTCCTCAGCCTCCCTGGTAAGGTCTATTCAGGGGTGCTGGAGAGGAGGGTCCGTCGGGAGGTCGAACCTCGGATTAAGGAGGAACAGTGTGGCTTTCGTCCTGGCCGTGGAACAGTGGACCAGCTCTTCACCCTCAGCAGGATCCTCAAGGGTGGACGGGAGTTTGCCCAACCAGTCCACATGTGTTTTGTGGACTTGGAGAAGGCATTCGACCGTGTCCCTCGGGAGGTTCTGTGGGGGGTGCTTCGGGAGTACGGGGTACCGAGCCAACTGATAAGGG
The DNA here is from genome assembly GCF_033458585.1 of Syngnathus typhle. NCBI lineage: Eukaryota > Metazoa > Chordata > Actinopteri > Syngnathiformes > Syngnathidae > Syngnathus > Syngnathus typhle. The sequence goes on along the minus strand of NC_083748.1, from coordinate 2,459,252 downwards.
CGGTTCGGTCCCTGTATCACCGATGCCAGAGTTTGGTCCGCATTTCCGGCAGTAAGTCGGATTCGTTCCCAGTGAGGGTTGGACTCCGCCAAGGCTGCCCTTTGTCACCGATTCTGTTCATAATTTTTATGGGCAGAATTTCTAGGCGCAGCCGAAGCGTTGAGGGTGTCCGGTTTGGGTTTGGAGAGCATTGCGTCTCTGCTTTTTGCAGACGACGTGGTGCTGTTGGCTTCTTCAGGCCGTGATCTCCAGCTCTCACTGGAGCCGTTCGCAGCCGAGTGTGAAGCGGTCGGAATGAGGGTCAGCACCTCCAAATCCGAGTCCATGGTCCTCGATCGGAAAAGAGTGGAATGCCCTCTCCGGATCAGGGATGAGATCCTGCCCCAAGTGGAGGAGTTTAAGTATCTTGGGGTCTTGTTCACGAGTGAGGGGAGGATGGAGCGCGAGATCGACAGGCGGATCGGTGCAGCGTCGGCAGTAATGCGGACTCTGTACCGTTCCGTCGTGGTAAAGAGAGAGCTGAGCCAAAAGGCAAAGCTTTCGATTTACCGGTCGATTTACGCTCCTACCCTCACCTATGGTCACGAGCTATGGGTCGTGACCGAAAGAACGAGATCCCGGATACAAGCGGCCGAAATGAGTTTTCTCCGCAGGATGTCCGGGCTCTCCCTTAGAGATAGGGTGAGAAGTTCGGTCATCCGGGAGAGACTCGGAGTAGAGTCGCTGCTCCTCCACGTTGAGAGGAGCCAGATGAGGTGGCTCGGGCATCTCATCAGGATGCCTCCTGGACGCCTCCCTGGGGAGGTGTTCCGGGCATGTCCCACCGGTAGGAGACCCCGGGGACGACCCAGGACCCGCTGGAGAGACTATGTCTTTCAGCCTGCCTGGGAACGCCTTGGGATCCCCCGGGATGAGCTAGATGAAGTGACTGGGGAGAGGGAAGTCTGGGAGTCCCTCCTGAAGCTGCTGCCACCGCGACCCGACCCCTGATAAGCGGAAGAAGATGGATGGATGGATGGATGGATGGATGGATGGATTGATGGATTGATGGATTGATGGATGGATGGATGGATGGATGGATGGATGGATGGATGGATGGATGGATGGATGGATGGATGGATGGATGGATGGATGGATGGAGAAATTAGCCAACGCTAGCATGAAGCCAGCACATCTCCAGCGGCATCTCACCACAAAACACGGATGACATGTTGGTAAGCCACCGGAGTTCTTCAGGAGGAAACTTTCTGACTTCAAGTCATCCCAAGACACAATGCGAAAAGCCTCCACTATATCAGCCAAAACCCTAAAGCAGGGGTCCCCAAACTTTTTCCTGTGAGGGCCACATAACGTTTCCCTTCTCTGATGGGGGGCCGGTGTCAGTTTGTAACAGAAAAAGTGTGACGATCGTAGGGGAGCTTAAAAAAATTATTGTTTTCCAGAAAGCCACACATAACGGTTATTTAATAACCCTTTCCAGGTTCTTTACAGAAAAAAAGTCAGGAAACAAATAACACTATTAATGAAATAAATAATAACTAAATAACCCTCTCTGAGTTCTTCACAGAAAAAAAACAGGAAATAAATAATAACTAAATAACTTGAAAGCCATGGAACATTAACTTTCTGTTGTGCCATGCACAATCTTAACAGATGAAAGTTCAGCTCAGTTGTCAGAGCAGAATCTCTCTGACACATATGAGCAGTCTCTTAAAGTTCTTGTGTTCCTTCCTTATAATCCTTTTGTAGGTTCCAGTAGGCTTGTAGACACCGCTGTCTTTTTTGTTAAAGTTTGCTAGTGCGTCATAGTCTGGAGTAAAATTTGTTGTGGCAATTCTTAGGCGAGATCCGAGGTGTTGGTCCGTTTACCTCGATCTGTGACGGGTTGATGTTGACGTTCATGTGACTGAACGTCACGTCGCGTACGTCGAGCCAAATTGGCCACTCACTTTTAAAGGTTTGTGGGTGGCTTTAGCGCAAAACAGCATCTGAAAGCTCAGCGCGCGAATTACAAGAATGCTGTCGTCACAGTCCACGCTCTAAATTCGGGACTGATACAAATAGAGCGCGAGTGCGCCATGTCCGTACTACTGAGGACGTACACGCACTTGTGAGTGTGCACCGAGCTTTCTGACACGGCTTCCGGTAGTAAATGCGCAGGCGACCGCTTCCCCATCTACTGGGGAAACGCAGTCATTGCAGGCAAAATGACAAAAAAAAGAGTTTAATACAATTTGTTCAGGGTTGGCGGGCCGGATTAAACTGTCCCATGGGCCGTATCCGGCCCGCGGGCCGTACTTTGGCGACCACTGCCCTAAAGGCTTCTTATGCGGTTTCTTTGCTCATAGCTAAAGCCAAAAAAACGTTCACCATAGCTGAAGAGCTGCAGCTCCCCGCCGCTGTTGTATTGGCCGAAACTTTGCGAGACAAAAAACTGCGGATCCATTAAAAACTGTGCCTTTGTCTAATGACACCGTTTGCCGCAGAACAGACAGAATGGGTGCAGACATTGTCGAATAGGGGTGTAAATCGCGGGTTTTGTCACGATACGATATCATATCGATTAGGGGTGTAACGATTCATCGATACACATCGATTAATCGATATAATGCTCTACGATTTGTTGGCATCAATGCTAAACGTAAACATCGATCTATATCGCCCGTTTTTTACCTCGGACATTAGATGCGACTTTATTTTGAAATCCAGTTCATTGTTGCTTGCTTCCTCTTTCCGGAAGCAGTGCGCGGCGTTGTTGTGTTGTGAGCAGAGCAGTCACGTGAAAGGGGAGCCGACAACTACGCGGCTCCTGGGCTGGTGCTATGGCTAGTGTCCAAGAAGACGAGGAAATTTGCTCCCCTTTAGGCTTCAAGTCATTCGTTTGGAAGCACTTTGTAATTTCCTAAATAAAGAGTTTGCAGTACCTTGTTGATTTTGCGTATGAATTGTTATAAATCAGGATATTGTTCTGTATCGATCGTAGAGCACTACATCGTGATGTATCGTGAATGAATCACACCAGGCTTTAAGATATCGGCAAATATCGTATCGAGGTTCTTTGTATCGATATGATATCGTATCGTGACAAAACCCGCGATTTACACCCCTAATATCGATACAAAGCATCAAAGTGATCAACTTCATCAAGTCAAGGCCAAGGAGGATTTTACCTGCTTTCCTCAGGTGGATGCTTTTCTCTCCAATGAAGATGTGGAGACAGCTCCAGTGAAGTTAGCGAAATGTCCCACTATGACTAACTTGATAAAGGGCTTTCATTGCTACTTTGCTGACATGGAGGAGAAATCTGCACGGCTGGACTAGGTGAGAAACCCATTTATCTTGTCTGAAGCAAAGAGAAGCAAGCTTCCTGTCACTCACCAGGAAAAACTGATGGAAGTGGCATCTAACCGTGGCCTGCAGATGAAGTTTGGCGCATCCACTCTCACACAGTTTTGGTTGTGTGTGATGCAGGAGCACCCTGAGCTGTGACAGAAAGCTTTGGAGCAGCTGCTGCACTTTGCCTCCACATATTTATGCGAGAGCTCCTTCTCTGCAATGACTGTGATCAAAACAAAGCAAAGAAACAGACTGAGCCTGGAGAAGAACTTGATCACAGCAGTTGCCTCCCTGCCACCAAGAATGACAAAGTGAGGTACAAGCCCATGTTTCTCACTAAAATGTAGTATGAGTGCAAAAGACTCATTCAAGCTTCAAGACTGTTCAATACTTACCGTGATATCCCATGCATAATGCACAAAATTTAACTAATTTATTGTCCTAAAATCTGCGGTGCGCATTATGCATGGGTACAACAATTTTTGAAGAAAATCTCCCTCGAAATAAAACTTGAAATCACCTTTCTTCTTGTTTGTTGTCAATCGTGCATCACATTCAGCCATCCTGGCCAACACACGTAGTCAGTAAAATTCATAATTGACGACACATCGTTTGATGCGATGGTGCAATCCTTGATGGTGTGTTATTGTCAAGTATTGTTTGTTTTTTAATCTCCATCGCAGACCGGATATCATACGGAGGCCGCCATGACAGTATGCGCAGAACGGATGCGCAAGACACGTCAGCTATATAAAGAGCGAGACTTCAGTTTTCTTCCTATTAGTTTCAATTCACAGTTTAATTAGCAGTTTCAATCAGCAAATGACAAAATGCGTATTACAAGTAATATTTTATTTCACAACACTTTGCCTTGATCCTTTCGTCTCTGCTGTTCACTTCAAACACGCTCCATACGAACGCAATGCTCTCGTATCAGACGCTTGCTCGATCACCTGCTCGTTTGCTGTCACAATGTACCCTACACAAATCCGAAACATTTGTTGCGGCTGCCAGTCACGACGAGGGGCAAGTTTTGGTTTCCAAGGGTGTTTTTATTCCTCTTCAACTTCTCTCCCATACAGAGCCGCCATTTTCACATGTCCGCACGTCACTTTCCTCTTTTCATCTGATCGCGGTGGTGCCTTTATGGGCAGTCGGAGAAATCAACGCCAACAAAAAAAAAAATACATCCAGCCTAGTTAAGACCATACCAAAGACTATAAAAATGGGACCCATTGCCTCCCTGCGTGTGTGACGATCATTGGGACTTAAAAAAACAAAACAAAAAAAAGAAGAAATTTGGGTGCGTATTATACATGGGTACAGGCTTTTTTCCAGCATCAACATGCCATTTTTAGGGTGCGTATTATACATGGGGGCGCATTATACACGGAAAAAAATGGTAAAACAGGATGGATGACGTTCTCCAAAGACCTACTTAAGTTTGTCTGACTCAGCAACAGTAGCTATGGGGTGAAACATTAAGTTCACATAATTACTCATTGCAATAAACTGCATCCTGTGTGCTCTGGCAAAAAGTTTTGACGCACAATCCGTCATTGGATCAGATGTTATTATTGACACGAGAAGCATTGGTAGCTCGTGTTGAGCGTAACAAGCTGATTGGCTGAAGCAGAATTTATGGCTACGCTACTTATTAACCCGTGAGAAAACTTTGCTCCCATTGGCCACACCTCATGTCACATGGAGTAAGGATTTAAAAAGGTGCCTTGGTCTCAGAGAAGCAAGCAGACACTGCCAAGATCAACACTGCAGAAATGAAGATCACATTTGCTTGCGTCGCTTTCTTACTTCTGGTCGTGGGCCGGAGCTCTGAAGCCGTGCAGGTGGAGGTAAGTGAGAAACCAAAGTTTATAGTCATCCTCAGGAGATAGCAGGACCTCAAAGTTCTTCTTGTGTCTCCCCACAGGAGAACGGTTTGTCCTTCTCCTTGGAAGCCGTCAAGAGACTCCAGGAGATGTTTGAGAGCGCCAGGACGCCGGTGCTGAACCCGCGGATGCGGGCCAGCTCGGCATCCATGTGCGAGGAGCCCATGCTGCCCCAGGAGCTGCTGCCCCTGTGCAAGCAGAAGGGGGCGTCGGCATCACTCGCCAGACTAGGTGAGGATCCTCGTTACTTCTCATTGCATTATCATACTTTTTTTTTTCATTCGTTTATTAAACATACAAATATTCCTCGAAATGTTTAAGATTATTGAAAAGAAAGAAATGATCTATTGTAGAAGTTGTTTACATGTTCAAAGTGAGTGGGTGGAAGCTCAAAGACCTTATCTGTTTTTTTACCTTCATAGTATTTCAAAAAGTGGTGTTTTGGACAGGTTTGTCAAAAACTACTTTTCAGTCGGATAAATCTACCCTAATATCTATTGTAAAAGTAATTTTGATTGTTTTTGATTGACAAGGAATTTGTGGGCTTTTCATTAGCTGTAAGTCATCATCATAAACATTACTTTTATATTTGGCACAACATTTGAGCTAATTATATGAGCGCTGGAGCTAATTGAGACTGGTTACTCTCACATACAAACCTTTTTAATCTTTAGTTGAACTATGCAAACTTTTGGCAAGAGACCATTGACATCCACATGCATGGACAATTTAAAAAAGTTTTCAGTGTCAGGTGACTTTTGGTGAGTGTCACTCTTGATTCTTTTTTCACAAAATCCTTTACCTGTGGATGGCAATGTACTGTAGATGCTAACATCATTGCTAACTGGTTTTATTCTCCTTGTTGCAGCATTGGTGCCGCTGGACGTCTGCGAGGTTTGCGCCTTTGCTGCCTGCAGCGGCTGCTAAGCCGACACCACATATGTGCTTTATTTCCTTATTTGTATCTTTCATGTCTTCATGTCCTTTATTAAAAAACAAAACAAGTACTTAAAGAAGAAAAAAGGGCCAGAGTAGACCAGGAATCCATAAGGAGCTTTTAAACTCAAACTGTTACTTAAGAAAAAACAAAAAACAATTATCTTTTTTGTCATTAGTTTTATATTTGAAAGTTTTTTGTTTCATTTCTATCTTACCATGCTTTGTGTGCCTATTTAAGCATCCTCTTCTATGTTGTTGTTTGGAATAAAAATGTGTGCACTGCAAGTCACGTATGTGTCTTTCTAGCATCAATAGACGAATGAAGCGGAACAACCACTTTTTGTTTTACTCAAAGCGAATGTTTGCACTCTGCTGATACATTTATTCAACACACACTGATAAACCATTTCCTTTTCTGCACCATATAAGCCTTAGATGGTACTCAATACTTGACCTTAGATTCTAAGGTCACGGATAAAAGTCTGAATAAGGAAACAAAAAATGAATGCAAACTACAAAATGATAGTCTGCATAAACTCAGTGGCATTTCAATATTTTCTAAAAGTGGTACAGTCCAATTTTAGTTCTGTTGCGTTTGCATGTTCTCCCTGCACCTGCTATGTATCGTGACAAAAACATGTAAGGTCGCTTAACTGAGCTCTCTGTTTTTCACGAGTGTGACTCTAAGTGTTGTTTGTCGTATGAGTGGCCTGCAATTGGCTGGCAACCACTTCAGCGTTTACCGCGCTCACTGTCCAAAGATAGCTGGGATTGGCTCTGGCACACCTACGAGTTTCAGAGAGTCAATATTGTTTTCCCTTTACAATGAATCACTAGATTTCACTGCTTGCAATATTTCAAACTTGCAGCAGAGATGAAATAAACAACCTTCCAATAAACAGCCTTGCAGCAGGAATGTGCTTAGAGATTTGAAAAATTGCCATCGCAGCCACTTCGTCTTCACGACACGCCAATGCTGTCCATTAAGTGATAAAACAGTAAAAATTACGTTACGGGTGGTTTACCTTCTCTGTTCACGAGGCATCTCAGAAGATTTACTATTGTATTCTACGAAACATATCTTCTCCTTGGCTCACTTAGATATTGCATGTCGAAAGTGTCTATTTAAAAAAAAAATATGATGATGATGACCCTTTGGAAGCTAGAGTCAACAGTGAAACTTCCCTTTGACTGGATGAACAAATGCAGAGATGCCATTAGGGCAGTAGTTAGACTACTCTTAAGGATCCAAGAGTACCCCGATGAGTTTTATTTACACACACGCCTTCATTCCTGGTATAAATCAATCATTCCTAAGCCTCGCCACGCCTTTTATAAGCATCGGCGCCGCCCTGCAGGAGGCACACGAGAAGGAAAACCCGCACCTAAAAGCATCTCTGCGTTTTGGTCCTCATCTCTCTCGCTATGAAAAGTGTGGTGGTTCTCATCTTGCTGTTGTGCAGTACAGCTTTATGTGTGCAAGTCAAGGTATGTATTTTTGGAGTTAATGAAGAGCTGTGATTTTTTACATTATATAACTAACTTATGTAACAGATCAATTCATTAACGACTTAAAGATTCTTTCATGCTAAAACACTGCAAAATTGTTGTCCTGCCCTTAGAACAGTATTCCAGTTAGAAATAAATGTTTTGTATAATGATTGTGGTTTTGGGAAGGGGGAATTAGGACACAATCTTTTAGTGAATTTTATTTATTGAGTTAGTTAGCGAGTTAGCTAGTTACTTAGTTTAATCTTTTGTTCATTCATTCGCTCGTTCAAAAAGAAGTGCAAGGTCCAAAGGTTTGCTTGAAAAAACAAAACAAATTGTGCACATACGCCATGTTTGCACGGTGCAATCAACCCTTAATTCAAAATCTCACTTGACATTCCAATCCACATACAAGGTGTCCAGTTGTCATGTTCAAGTTTGTCTTGTGCCTGTTTTTTTGTTTGCCCATTCAGACAAAGCACACACCTGATGTATGAAGAATGCTTTTGAACCTAAACTCTCATTCTTCTCGCAGGATGGTGACAGAAGCTTCCCCTTAGAGGCCGTGAAGCAGCTGAAGGCCTTGATGGACAGGGCGGGGGCGCATCTCGGTCCGCAGCTCGCTCGCAGCCGCAGGGTGCTTGCCGTGTGCGCCGACCCCGTCTTGCCACGGGTCTTTTACCCCGTGTGCCGAGGCCAAGGTGCTGCAGGGGTCTTCTCCAGACTTGGTAAACATAAGCAAAGACTCATAGTTAGTGGGGGGATAAATAATAAGTTCGGAGAAACAAATATAAAAAAATGTCAAGTATTGCAGCTTAATTTCAGTACATAGTACTTTATTCTTGTATTATGAGGACATTTTTCTCATAAAATGTAAACTGCATTCCCATAGAACAATCACATTTTCTTTAAAAATACAAAACTATTATATAATTCCGTAATAATATTATTGGTTATTTTATTTTATTTTTCTTGTAAAATTGCCAAAAACAATTCTTGTAAAATTGCCTACTTTAATAATTTGCTAAGACCATGGAAACCGAATTATGGACGGAACTCCTGGTCCTCCATCCGAGGTCTCAGGAGAATACTTTGAAGACCTTTCTCGGCGACTATTATGACTTTTTGTCGTTTTTGTCCTTTCTAGTGAATGTTCTCATATCTTCTGACCCGTGTGAGATATGCGTCAACCCCTCGTGCTTTGGCTGTCTGCGCTGAGGCTGACTTTGTAATAAATAATCATCATCTGCAAGAAACAAGAAAATAGTGAGACTTTCCAGAATTGCAATGATTCTTTTTAATGGTCAACTCTCATATTATGTTGGCCTCTTAATGCATTGATGGTAATGTCCTGATGATAAAATGTGCTTTTTTTGCATACCTGATTGCTGGTTCCCTTGTATTTGACACTTTCTACTGTATATCTGCTTATAGTGGTGAAACCACATTAAAGGTTTAAGGTTGTATTCTAAGGCTTGGTTCACATTGGGTACAGTCGGGAACAGGAGGCAGGATTGCTCGTTTTTGTGTAAACTAAAGCTTAAAATGTTATGTTTTTTAATTATGAGTACAATACATTTGTCAATTAGTGATCATACAATAACAGAAAAAGTTTGACTTTAAATAAAATGGGATTCCTATATTTGACGTGGCTCGTTGGTCTAGGGGTATGATTCTCGCTTAGGGTGCGAGAGGTCCCGGGTTCAAATCCCGGACGAGCCCAGCGTCCACCGGTAAGTGTGAATTTTAAACAGGTAAATGAATAAACAAGTTAAAAACTGGTGTCATAGTACCTAAGGCGATTGGACTTGGCGAAGAGATCGTTGCACGCTCTTTTATTTGGGGAATGTCAGTTGTGCTACTTAAACACCAGAGGGCAGCATCGCCTCATTTATGTTTTTTTCTTGACCGATAGTCGGCGACATCGTTGCACATTTAGGGTGTTCCTCTTTGCTATTCATTTGGATGAGTTCGACCGAGCTGAAGAGTTTGTAGTTGAGTAGCGTCTTATCAAGAATATACAATAGGATGCTTCTGTCAAATATTCATCACCAGACACCTATGAATAAATAAGCATTCACACCTATCTTCAACATCCTCAACATGAGCGCTTTTTATATGAGAGGAAGCCAAAGTATTTAGGATTTTAAAAAATATATACACACACTCTCTTGAAGAGATGACATTCAAACCCAAAACCACAGAACCGTGAACCAGACTTGTCAAGCATTCAGCGTCAATAAACCGTATAGTAATTTGAGATTCTGGACATTCTGTTTAAGCCACTGACAAGTTCCCAAGTCCATGTTGCACATCTCAGAATAGGAATGTCATGTTTTGTTATTAGATAAGGAAGAATCACCCCGTGTCACCACGTCTCCTGTTCAGGGTCAAAATGTTAAGATGGCCTATCAACACACCCAGGCAGAGTAACTAAAATAAAACCCCTAAATCACGTTTGCTATCAGGAACTTAGCTCCATTGTTTATTATTCGTCCTTCGCAGTGGATAAGAAATATATTTTGCCAATGAGTTGCGTGATACTATCACTTTATATGATTTACTGCACAGTTTGTGTTCAGTTATCCATTGCCAATTAGATACTAATTGGAGCATGTTAACATTAAAGTAGCGGAGGCCATGTGGTTGCTTTAAACCAGTGGTTCTTAACCGGGGTGCTCGCACCCCCTAGGGTTGCGAGTATGCTTTCTAGGGGGTGCGAGGATACCCTTGGGGAAATTTACAATTTTTCGGGGATAACTGAAAAAAGTGAAAAATTCTGGAAATCAAGAAGTCATTGTGTTAATTGGCATGAGGGATAATGCTAATTAAGCGTTATAGCTGTAAAGCAAACCAATTATTATTATAATAATTATTTCGGGTTAGGGTTAGGGGTGCGAGAACTGGTTGGTGAATTGAATGGGGTGCGAACAAGGAAAAAGGTTAAGAACCACTGCTTTAAACACAACATGTAATCATATATGCAATGCGAGGGGGCTGAGAAGCAAAGTCGTTAACATTTCTCAGCCGTAGCAAGAAAATAGGAAACAGGTGTCTGATTACACTCACAGTTTGCTTTCCTTCCCTAGAGACTTTTTACAGTCAAATTCATTTTTCCTTCAAAGTTGGCTAAATGTTTTTTTAGATAACATATTACACACCCTCACACACACATGCAAGTAAAAAGGAAAATAAGTGATATAATTTTTTTCCCCTCTCTTTTTTTAGTCTTGATGGAGTCATGTGAGGTGACATTGAAGGACTGGAGGGAGATTTTGATTTAATTTTACTATATTCTTTTTGGCAAACGTCTTGAACAAGATACCGTTTTTTTCCATGTATAATGCGCCCCCATGTATAATACGCACCCTAAAAATGGCATGTCAATGCTGGAAAAAAGCCTGTACCCATGTATAATACGCACCCAAATTTTGACTCCTACTTAAGTCCGTAAACGTAAAATTATTTCTGAAAAAAGATCATCTTTGGGAACAACCGGATGTTATTCTGCCGGTCAGTATCGCTGCGCATGCGCTAGCAAACTCGATAGCGAAGAAATGTAAATGAATTTGTGTAGGGTACATTGTGACAGCAAACGAGCAGGTGGTCGAGGAAGCGTCTGATACGAGAGCATTGTGTTCGTACGGAGCGTGTTTGAAGTGAACAGCAGAGAAGAAACCGCATCTGTAATGGCGGCCTCCGTATCATATCCGGATAAATAAAATAAAAAAATAAAATAAATAAATAAATTGTACCCATGTATAATGCGCACCCCAGATTTTAGGACAATAAATTAGTTAAATTTTGCGCATTATACATGCGAAAAAACGGTAGTAATACTTTACGGTCAAGTCCATAATGATTGAATAATTGAAAACTAATTAACAATTATTAAATAAATGATTTTTGATCAGCGATCAGTTAATCATTTAAGTAATTTTATGAATTTAAAATTGGATTGAATATTCTCCGATCTCTGTCATGCCCGATTAAAGCAGCCTGATTATCTTTGTGTTGAATCAAAATAAAGGATTTGTTTTATTTTGAAAAACCATGATCAAAATTTTGAGACATGTAGATAGACATTTGAGATTGATTTGAGTAATGACCATGGACAGGGAAAAAATGTTAACTTGTATCTCAAAGTACCATCGAATTGAGACATATTTTCACGTAAGATTGACCTAACCTAACTCCCTTGACCTCAAACATGGGTATTTGCTAAGGTGTATGTGATCGTGTCTGATTTCATTCCTCCGATGTCTGACATTTGTTTTAAGGACATTTGTTTTAAGGACACATTTGTCTGCCGGGCCTCATTTTTCTTTGTCATGTCATCTTTCCTAACCAGTTTATCTGCCTGTTTAGGCCTAAGATAATATTTTGTTGGAACACTGGCCATGCATTAAATAAATAAAGATTGACCCATCCCACTTGCACAGAAGCGATTCAAGGTAAGCGATGGATCCTTTTCTACTCAAAAAATGTCATTTAGGTAGCACGTTAATAATATTTAAACTTTGTTGGTAACTTATTGACTACATGTCACATTGAATAGTCACCTCTTCACCATCCATCCATCCATCCATCCATCCATCCATCCATCCATCCATCCATCCATCCATCTTCTTCCACTTATCCGGGGTCGGGTCGCAGGGGCAAGGGACTCCCAGACTTCCCTCTCCCCAGCCACTTCATCCAGCTCATCCTGGGGGATCCCAAGGCGTTCCCTGGCCAGCTGAGAGACATAGTCGGTGGGACATGCCCGGAACACCTCCCCAGGGAGGCGTCCAGGAGGCATCCTGATGAGATGCCCGAACCACCTCATCTGGCTCCTCTCAACGTGCAGGAGTAGCGACTCTACTCCGAGTCTCTCCCGGATGACCGAGCTTCTCACCCTATCTCTAAGGGAGAGCCCGGACATCCTGCGGAGAAAACCCATTTCGACCGCTTGTATCCGGGATCTCGTTCTTTCAGTCACGACCCATAGCTCGTGACCATAGGTGAGGGTAGGAGCGTACATCGACCGGTAAATTGAGAGTTTTGCCTTTTGGCTCAGCTCTCTTTTTACCACGACGGACCGGTACAGAGTCCGCATTACTGCCGACGCTGCACCGATCCGCCTGTCGATCTCGCGCTCCATCCTCCCCTCACTCGTGAACAAGACTCCAAGATACTTAAACTCCTCCACTTGGGGCAGGATCTCATCCCCGATCCGGAGAGGGCATTCCACCCTTTTCCGATCGAAGACCATGGACTCGGATTTGGAGGTGCTGACCCTCATCCCGACTGCTACACACTCGGCTGCGAACCGCTCCAGTGAGAGCTGGAGATCACGACCTGAAGAAGCCAACAGCACCACGTGATCTGCAAAAAGCAGAGACGCGATGCTGAGGTCCCCAAACCGGACACCCTCAACGCCTCGGCTGCGCCTAGAAATTCTGTCCATAAAAATTATGAACAGAATTGGTGACAAAGGGCAGCCTTGGCGGAGTCCAACCCTCACTGGGAACGAATCTGACACACTGCCGGAAATGCGGATCTCTGGCATCGGTGATACAGGGACCGAACCGCCCTTATCAGTTGTCTCGGTACCCCGTACTCCCGAAGCACCCTCCACAGAACCTCCCAAGGGACACGGTCGAACGCCTTCTCCAAGTCCACAAAACACACGTGGAGTGGTTGGGCGAACTCCCATGCACCCTCGAAGATCCTGCTGAGGGTGTAGAGCTGGTCCACTGTTCCACGGCCAGGACGAAAGCCACACTGCTCCTCCTGAATCCGAGGTTCGACCTCCCGATGGACCCTCCTCCCCAGCACCCCTAAATAGACCTTACCAGGGAGGCTGAGGAGTGTGATTCCCCTGTAATTGGAACACACCCTCCGGTCCCCCTTCTTAAAGAGGGGAACCACCACCCCAGTCTGCCAATGCAGAGGCACTGTCCCCGATGTCCACGCAATGTTGTAGAGGCATGTCAACCATGACACCCCCACAACATCCAGAGCCCTTAAGAACTCCGGGCGGATCTCATCCACCCCCGGGGCCTTGCCACCTCAGTGACTTCAACCCCAGAGATTGGAGAGTCCCCCTCAGAGTCCCCAGGCCCTGCTTCCACAATGGAAGGCGTGTAGGTGGAATTGAGGAGGTCTTCGAAGTATTCTTCCCACCGACTCACGACGTCCCGAGTCGAGGTCAGCAACACACCATCCCCACAGTAAACAGTGTTGACGTTGCACTGCTTCCCCCTCCTGAGACGCCGGATGGTGGACCAGAATTTCCTCGAAGTCGTCCGGAAGTCATTCTCCATGGCCTCGCCAAACTCCTCCCACGCCCGGGTTTTTGCCTCAGCAACCGCCGAAGCCGCGTTTCGCTTGGCCATCTGGTACCTGTCAGCTGCCTCCGGAGTCCCGCAGGCCAAAACGGCCCGATAGGACTCCTTCTTCAGCTTGACGGCATCCCTTACCGCCGGTGTCCACCAGCGGGTTCGGGGATTGCCGCCACGACAGGCACCAACGACCTTACGGCCACAGCTCCGGTCGGCCGCCTCAACAATGGAGGCGCGGAACATGGTCCACTCGGACTCAATGTCCTCCGCCTCCCCCGGGATGTGGGAGAAGCTCTGCCGGAGGTGGGAGTTAAAGCTCTTCCTGACAGGGAATTCTGCCAGACGTTCCCAGCAGACCCTCACAGAGCGTTTCGGTCTGCCAGGCATCTTCCCCCACCGTCGGAGCCAACCCACCACCACGTGGTGATCAGTTGACAGCTCCGCCCCTCTCTTCGCCCGAGTGTCCAAAACATGCGGCCGCAAATCCGATGACAGGACTACAAAGTCGATCATCGAACTGCGGCCTAGGGTGTCCTCGTATCAAGTGCACACATGGACACCCTTATGTTTGAACATGGTGTTCATTATAGAAAATCCGTGTCAAGCACAGAAGTCCAATAATAGAACACCGCTCGGGTTCAGATCGTGGGGGCCGTTCCTCCCAATCACGCCCTTCCAGGTCTCACTGTTTTGCCCACGTGAGCATTGAAGTCACCCAGTAGAACGATGGAGTCCCCAGAAGGAGCGCTCTGCAGCACTTCCTCCAGGGACTCCAAGAAGGGTGGGTACTCTGAGCTGCCGTTTGGTGCAGACACAAACAACAGTCAGGACCCGTCCCCCCACCCGAAGGCGGAGGGAGGCTACCCTCTCATTCACCGGGGTGAACCCCAATGTGCAGGCGCCCAACCGGGGGGCAATAAGTATACCCACACCTGCTCGACGCCTCTCACCGTGGGCAACTCCAGAGTGGAAGAGAGTCCAGCCCCTCTCGAGAGGGCTTCTACCGGAACCCAAACTGTGCGTGGAGGCAAGTCCGACTATGTCTAGTCGGAACTTTTCTGCCTTGCACACCAGCTCGGGCTCCTTTCCAGCCAGAGAGGTGACATTCCATGTCCCAAGAGCCAGCTTCTGCAGCCGGGGATTAGACCGTCAAGGTCCCTGCCTTTGGCCGCCGCCCAGCTTACATTGCACCTGACCCCTTTGGCCCCTCCCACAGGTGATGAGCCCATGGGAAGGGGGACCCACGTTTCCTTTTCGGGCTGTGGCCCCATGGGCGAAGGCCCGGCCAACAGACGCTCACCTTCAAGCCCCGCATCCAAGCCTGGCTCCAGAAGGGGGCCCCGGTGACCCGCGTCCGGGCGAGGGAAAACAAAATCCATTTATGTTATTCATCGTAAGGGGCTTGTGTGAGCCGTGCCTTGTCTGGCCCCTCACCTAGGACCCGTTTGCCATGGGTGACCCTACCAGGGGCATGAAGCCCCAGACAACATGGCTCCTAGGATCATAGGGGCACGCAAACCCCTCCACCACGATAAGGTGACGACTCACGGATTTCACCCATTTTAAGTTTGTTTTTGTTGCTTCTAACCTTCAAAGACGGACTCATTCCGGAGATATTGATTGGTTCTCAATTTAAAGCATAACTAATTGTAAACCTGAAGCCTGTAACACTTTGAAGCAGGGAATTTTGTAGACATGCCAATCAAAAGTAAGCATAGAGGTTGTTTGGCTCACTGCTACACTTTTATATTTACAAGGCCATTCTTGAACTTGTGCCCACCGACATACTCACACAGAGAATTGTCGATTCTTACAGTTTGCATTCAAATCACATGTTGTTGCCAAATGTTCCATTTGCACACACTGAGTTGGGGGGAAAAGGGCTTTTGTCCTCTACATGGAACCTGTTGCAAAAGGCCTGGGAGCTAAAAGAATGTATTTCATCCTGACTGAGAGCACTCGAGACAGCCTGCTTAACCATATACGCCTGTAGGTAATTGTCATTTTAATTGTATTGAAGTTTTTTGTCTCCTCTTAGCCAGGACTCCTTTGAAAATTAGATTTTAAATTCAATGGGGGATTCCTGGAAAGGAAAAACAAAGTTATGCCTGAAAAGATCCAGGAAGTGTGTTGTTTTGGTATGAAGCTGCATTTTTGCCTTTTTCAAGGGTTCTTTGTCGACAAACCTGACTGCTCTGTCAGTGCACCAATTCCCACACAGTACAGGTCCCAAGACGGGATGAAAATGCATTAAGAAAGGCAATCGGCATAAAAAAAGTCTCACTGACAAGGAAACACGCAAGTCACGTCTTCAAAGTGGAACTTGTCTTTGGGATTTTGACCGATTGCAACTAAATTTGAACCCGATTGTTATGAATGTTATTGTTATTAAACTGCGGACAAGTCATCACGGTACACTTTCCTTTTTCCTGAGGAAATCTTGGCCTCAATAGCCACAGTCGGCAAGGTCAACGATAACAGCATAGCAAGCATAGTGGTTCACTTCCTGTGAGACATGATGCCAAATTGACTTTTGAGATGCTCGTATGCAAATAGTTGGATCTTGGGAAAAGCGATCCAAACGTAACGTTTTGCTAGATACAAAGATTAGTGTTAGCAAATGATATTTAAGGCAAATACTTGATGTGACATTCTGGGCTGTTTATAACTTCCTCTCTGAAAATTTAATTTGTGCTTGGCTCAAAAAAAGCTTTAGAGACGTTTCAACCCTCATAATATTGTCATGAATTGAGGACCCCCTGTAGTTAAAATGCAGAGTGAGAGTCAGGTGCCTTCTCACTCTCCCACTGTTCCCTGCGTAACTACAGGCGCTGGTCCAAGAAGGAGTGGGAATGGGCCGCTCATTCACTGCAGCTGTGATGGTACTGAATGTGTATGGCGGAGTGGGAGGGAGGCTCTCAGGAATTTTAAGAGCGAGAGTTTAGAGGAAGCTCCAGAGGAAGGGAAACTGGAGCTGATTATTGTGTGAATAATAAAAAATTTAAAAACTACCGTATTTTCCGCACTATAAGGCGCTCCAATTTTCTTAAAAGCCGACAGCGCGCCGTACAATCAGGTGCTCCTTATATATGGACCAATACTGAGCCACTACAGCAGGCGTGTCCAAAGTCCGGCCGACGGACCAAATGTATATTATATCTTATATATGGACAAAGTTTTAAGATGGGCCATTCATTGAAGGTGCGCCTTATAATCAGGTGCGCCTTATATATGGACAAAGTTTTAAAATGGGCCATTCATTGAAGGTGCGCCTTATAATCCGGTGCGCCTTATAGTGCGGAAAATACGGTACAGTGAACTCTTGCTGTTTCTGGGGAGGTCAGGCAATCGTCCATCACACTGCTGCACAGCTTATTTATTTGCAAGTACCCCAATGGCATTGTTTTTATGTGTCGCTTTCTCATTTTATTGCTCTGAAATGACCTAACAACAACATGCGTCATTCAAACAAAGGCATTCATTCAAAAGCCCGGTATTAGTGGGTCAGTCTTTTGTCTCCTGTTCCAATTCATGTGTAACCCGTGAAGTCTCTTGGACATCAATCAAGATCCTGTCATCAGCTCCAGCCGCCCTCTAGGTCATAGGTAATGTCATTTTTTGTTACAGGTTATATGTAAAGGAAACAGAACCATGGTGCAACAGCAACGACGCTTTTGTCTCAGAAATTATTGAAGTTTACACATTTCGCAAACTTGATTCACTACAGTATTTCGCAAGAGCGGAACTCTGATTTGGTTGAACTCTAATCTCCTTTATAATATTTGTCTTCCATTATGTATCGTACTGTGATTGTGTCAAAAATGTCAATGTCATGATGAGATTTTGTGTGATAGAGAACCAGTGAGAAAATGCAGACTGTCAAGATTTTTTACTAGACACCAGTTCAGGAATAAACCCAATCAAACAGCCAATCATGGGTTCACTACAATTAAACATGAATCCAACTGCAGCCACCACAACAGAGCAGATGGAAAAGTACACCGATTGAGAATTTATTTGGGGATCTAGTTTAGTGATTAATGATACATTCAAAAGTGACTTTTTCTTCACACATACCACATTTCATCATCCCACACGTATGAGGTAGATGTTATTGTTTAAAAAAAACAAAAACAGCAAAGCCAATTTCCGACTTAAAACACGACAGGGATTTTCAACCACTCTGCCATGATCCACTTAATTGGTGAGAAAACTACTTATTTACAAAAACTATAATGTTTCACAAAAGTGACACTTTGAACCCAATTTGGACATTTGCACTTCAAGGTCTAGTCACTTTGTTTGCCAGTGGTCTAAACATTAATGGCTGTGCTCTATTTTGAGGGGACAATACATTTATTTATGCAAGCTGTGCACTACTTACTACATTTCTTGTGTTGTTCCATTACAATGTATAAACATGCAAGGTTTGTATTGACTTTTGAAACATTGATCCTTTCTTCATCTATCTATGCAAGCGACATATATTGACAAACAGTAGATGACAGAAGATACAACTATCTTTATACCTGTTGCCTTTTGTTTTTGTGTGCGTCACTTTTGAGTAGATCATCTTTTTTGTGACATTTCTGTTCTGTGGTAAGTTTTCCGTAATGTAAAATATGCACAATAAATGCTCGTCTATTGCATAGGGAGATTGTGGTTGAGGAATCTGAAGATAGTGTGGCAACATCCACTAACGTGATGCTATGTTTGACATACGTGTCTGTAGATTCTGAAAGTGTTATCGTATAGATCAACTCAAGGATAGTAAAGAACGAGATCAACAGTCGTAAGATTAAAAATTAAAAATGCATTGCCGTCAACAGAGAAATCGTACGACTGCCAACGCGGCGACAACAACAAAGGAGGAGGCGGGGCGTGTGGCGTCATCAAAAACGGAACTGCCCTGCTCGCAGTGTGCCTTGTTGATCCCGATGCAGGCCGTGTACGCCATCACGTGCGCGATGTAGTTCTGCTCGTGCACGCCGTGTATCAGGTGAGCCAGCGGGCCTTTGGCGAACACGGGAACGTCCTCGCCGCCGTGGGTCTCGGAGCTGAGCGGAACAGCAGCCTGAGGCTGGTAGTGGATGTCACCTGCGTTTGGTTTGATGGTCAAATTCAGTTTGCCTGTAACCTATTTATTATATTACAGTGACGACTTACCATAGTTAACGTTGGAGATGTTCTCCCTTTTGCCGTCGACTAATTTGTATCCGGGGCCATTGCCGTATGCGATGGCGGTGAAAGGCTTATGGTCAACGTCGCTCACCTCGGGAGCCAAGCCTAAAGAAAGAGACAAAGCATTGGCATCTTAATATTCCCACAACATTCAAAATACTCATATAAATATCACACCTACCGAAAATGCTGTTTCCTCGAAACGTGTAACCTCCAAAGCTGAACACGTGCGAATGGTCGGCGGTGACGACAGTCAAGGTGTCATAGACGCTGGTCAACAAGTCCGCTTGGCCAATAGCCCGGTCCATTTCTACGGCGTCGTGCAGAGCCAGCTGGGCCAGACCTCCATGGTGACCGTGGTCGATACGCCCGCCTGAAGGATAGGCCATCGCATCATTTTGGTTAGCCACTGAATAGGCTCGTTTATAACTAACTGAGGTGGCACAAACGCACCTTCTACAAGCAGAAAATATCCATTGGGGTTCTTCCTCAAGATCCTGATGGCCACATCCACCATCTCCGTGAGTGACGGATCGCTTTCATTGTTCCTCTCCAAGTCGTACATGAGATCCGACGGTTCAAAGAGTCCTAAAAGGAGGACAGTACTTAGCGGACTGCAAGCGGAAGGGAAACATGGCAAAACTCACCCAGTAAGTAATTGACATTGATTGGGTTGAGCGATAAAAGCTGAGACCTGTTCCACACGTAATGGCCTTTCTGCACAATGAAAACAAGAGTATACTGAATACGCAATATACAAATGAAAAAAATCCCATTTCAAAACTTAACTCAGGCTTGAATCTTCATTTCAAAATAACGAAACTAACTCAGAAATGAAAGCCTAATTTGGAACAAGTTTTTTTGTTTACATTGTTCTTGTTTTTGTTGATCCACTCCTGTACCAGGTTCCGACCGTCGTTGCGCGTGCCGTTATGCTTCTCAACGGTGGGGTACTCCACGTCCGAAGTGTTTTTGGGAAACATGTACTTTCTTCCTCCGCCCATCATAACCTGCACAGCCACAACATTGAAGACGATACTTCAGTGCTTTGCTATCCTTTTTTTCTTTTGTTTGGTGGATGGATAATCTCAACCGTCTGTGTATTAGTACAACTCACATCAATGTTTGGGATATTTTCAAACAGTTGCCTGGCGATGTCTTTGCAGCCGGCCTGCAGCGCCTCAGCCGGCATCTCGTTATCCGAATACCAGTCTCGGTCTACACTGTGCGCGTAAGCAGCGCTGGGTGTGGCGTGGTTGATGCGAGTTGTTGTCACGATGCCCACCGACTTGCCTGCAAATATAGCAAGGATGAGAATTCCCATGTACAATTTAAATCCACTACATAAAAAGACACTTTGCTGTCCGACATGAAATGTCTTTAACTATTCCTCTTCTAGGTCTGGTAGGATGAATTTCTATTTGCCAAATGCCAAACAATTTTGAGATCACACCAAGTGTCCCATTATCTCCGACACTTAGCTAACAAGGATGCAAACTGTGCCCGCTAGTCATCAACAGCCCTACCTGCATCTTTGGCCCACTTGAGGATGGAGGTGACCTCGTTACCCCGCGTGGTGTTGCACTGGGAGCGGACAGCATTGGCGCTCACGCCCACCGTGCCCGCGTTAGCTTTGACGCCGCAAAGGAAGGCTGTGGCCGTGCCGGCGCTGTCGGCCACCTGTGAATCTGTGTTGTATGTCTGCGCAGATCATATGATCAGGGATCCTCCATTGAATGTATTTATAGAATGCAATATAATTCCCTGCCAAATATTCTCTCACGACTTGGCTGCTTGGCACGCACCCACTCGCTCCACTCATAAAGACATGCATTTGATTTTACAATTAGTGTCTCATGGGAGATTTTTAAAGGATTACAAACAATACAGAAAACTTCCAAAAGTTGCATAATTTAAAATAAGACAAAGAAAAAATAAAAAAGTAAAAGAAATTAACCCCAAAAATGTGCACTTTAAATTTAGATTATGGTTCAAGTAGGACTACAATTTATTGTCTTTAGGTTTAAAGTTACAACTTTTAAAATTGGACAGGTTAAAATAATACTCCTTTAAAAAAAACACCAAAGATTGTGTAGGTTAGATTACAACTAGTAAAATTGAAAATAAGCACTGCAACCTAGTCTCTTAGTAAATGTTGCACTAATAGTCGTTTTTGTTGATAAGTCAAAATATTAAAAAATTAATATGACAAGAATGTGGAAGTGTGAGTGGCATTGCACAACTTGAACAAAAAAGGCAAAAAAATAGTTTTCGAGTTGCATTAGTTTTCTTTTACAATATTTGTTTTTCCTATATTTATCCAAAGCCATTTCTGTTTTGGACTAAGCAACATCAATCACCTTGGATAAACCCACAAAGGGGAACTTTTCCATCTCCAGCACGGTCTCTTCTCCAGACTGTCCGCTCAGCTGACCCTTCAATATCCGAGCGGCAGTTACCGTGGGAACGCCCATCCCTTTAAACGCCACAAACAGGTCAACTGTTAACAATGCATTTGCTTTGCCCTCACGGGGAAATCAATAAATCAATTCATCCTTCAATTAACCAGATGCCATACATCGATTAACTAAAGACATTTGAGCATGTAAAGTTATTTCAGCTCTGATTCATCACAATCGTTTCTAAACCACCACAATTGCATCACTTGGTTCTTTCCACACATTCCTTGAAGTAACATAACATTTCCCATTTGCAACGTTCTTTCAAACAGGAAAGCCGCTCATTGGTTCTACGTGAATAAGTATGCACGCCATGCTGGACAGGAATGTCACAATGTGGCCCGCATCCAAAAACCCCAGCGTAGGGGCCCCGATGAAAAACTCCAGTTAATGTTCCACTGATGAGCGTGCAACATTGTTTGCTTTTCCAGTGTTGCTTCACCGCCGCAACATCTGGGCTGCGTTACACTGCAGCTTGAATTTCGATTCAATATAGTAGAGCTGAACGCTTTAGCAAAAGAATTGAATTCAGATTTTTTCCGCCTCACTATTGTGATTGCTATTAAGTCCCCTGCCTGTGTGTATTTTAACACAAAAAAAAAAGATTTATTCTGTATTCCAACATTTTGACCTTCTAGCTTATTGCACTAAAATCGAGGCAAATGAACCATGAATTAATAAGCGACACATTACTTCAATTAGAGTTGCAGTCTTTTGCTTACACACGTGTGATGTCACATCAGTATGCGCTGTTGTGTTGTATTGAACCGCGCGTGAAGGTGATTCATGTGTGTTGAAGGAAAAATGAACGACTGCATATATTTATGGGTTCATTTTAGCCGCAAGTGAGGCGTCGTGACTCACCGTCACCAAGGAACATGATGATGTTCTTGGCTCTATTCTGGTTGAGTGTCTGCAGCCTTAGCGCATTGTTCAGGGTTTTTTGGGCCCAGTCTCTCCAGAAATTGGGATCCTTCTCTTGCGCTAATGGGGGAAGGTTAATAAAAAAGCTCACAGTGAATTTGGGACATAAGTCACTAGTAAGAAAAAAATCCATTTTTTTGTATTGTGTTTTCTCAATAAGTTCAAGGCTGAGTGGACGAGAGTAGTTATATGCACCCCGGACTGGTCGTCAGTCAATCACTGGCCACACAGATGAAAGCCATTCACAACTTTGGACAATTTTGTGTCCATGTTAACGTTTGTGTGAGTAACTCATAAGTAAATACATTATACATTTGATGGTTGGGAAATGCTGATAAAATTTGCCGAATAACTCTGACCTGACATAATGATCATGTGATTGACAACAAAGTTTTTCCCAACTTACCAGGAAAGCTTGTCTGACTTGAACATGGCACAGCCAACAGAGTGCAGCAGATGACAACAAGTTGCAGTGTCCCCTTCATATTGTCAGCTCGATGTGTCAAAAACGTCGTCTTGCTCTTTCTTATTTGCTTCACAATGAGGCATAGGAATGGAAAAAAATAGAATAGTCACATGAAGAGTACTGAGTTATTTACTCTACACTTCTGTTGTCAAAGTCGAAGTCAAAGTCTGCTTTATTGTCAATTTCTTCACATGTCAAGACACACACAGAGATCGAAATTACGTTCCCACTATCCCACGGTGACAAGACATAGTACACAATATACATACAAGTAAACAACACAAAAAGTAACAACAAGAAGGCACAAACAATGAATAGGAGCAGTGGCGTGGGGGGGCAGAGCAATACGCTCTTGCATAAAAATTGCCTTTCATGCATTGATGTAATTTACCTCCATGCCACTAGAGGCACTCTTGTGCATTGTACTGGGAAGCATATAAATGAATGAATTTGAACACCAGGAAGGGTTGACAGGAGGGCAACGATTGTGTCAAAGGCTGTCAGTGTTTTGGTAAGAAATATACAGTGCCTTGCGAAAGTATTCGGCCTCCTTGAACCTTTCAACATTTCGCCACCTTTCAGGCTTCAAACATAAAGATATAAAATTGTAATTTTTTGTCAAGAATCAACAACAAGTGGGACACAATCGTGAAGTGGAACGAAACTGATTGGATAATTTAAACTTTTTTAACAAATAAAAAACTGAAAAGTGGGGCGTGCAATATTATTCGGCCCCTTTCAGTGCAGCAATCTGACTCCAGAAGTTCAATGAGGATCTTTGAATGATCCAATGTTGTCCTAAGTGACTGATGATGATAAATAGAATGCACCTGTGTGTAATCAAGTCTCCGTATAAATGCACCTGCTCTGTGATAGTCTCAGGGTTATGTTTAAAGCGCAGAGAGAACCATGAAGACAAAGGAACACACCAGGTAGGTCCGACATACTGGTGTGGAGAAGTTTAAAGCCGGATTTGGATACAAAAAGATTTCCCAAGCTATAAACAGCTGAAGGAGCACTGTGCAAGCAATTATATTGAAATGGAAGGAGTATCAGGCCACCCTGAACACACCATCCCCACTGTCAAACATGGTGGTGGCAGCATTATGGTTTGGGCCTGCTTTTTCTTCAGCAGGGACAGGGAAGATGGCTAAAATTGATGTGAAGATGGATGGACCCAAATACAGGACCATTCTGGAAGAAAACCTGTTGGAGTCTGCAAAAGACCTGAGACTGGGATAAAGATTTATCTTCCAACAGGACAATGATCCAAAACATAAAGCCAAATCTACAATGAAATGGTTCACAAATAGACGTATCCAGGTGTTAGAATGGCCAAGTCAAAGTCCAGACCTGAATCCAATCGAATCTGTGAAAAGAGCTGAAGACTGCTGTTCACAAACGCGCTCCATCCAACCTCACTGAACTCCAGCTGTTTTGCAAGGAAGAATGGGGAAGAATTCCAGTCTCTCGATGTGCAAAACTGATAGAGACATACCCCAAGCGACTTGCAGCTGTAATTGCAGCAAAAGGTGGCGCTACAAAGTATTAGCGCAAGGGGGCCGAATAATATTGCGCGCCCCACTTTTCAGTTTTTTATTTGTTAAATAAGTTTAAATTATCCAATAAATTTTGTTCCACTTCACGATTGTGTCACACTTGTTGATTCTTGACAAAAAATTAAACTTTTAGATCTTTATATTTGAAGCCTGAAATGTCGCGTAATGTTGAAAGGTTCAAGGGGGCCGAATACTTTCGCAAGGCACTGTACATGGTTATTTTGGTTACCTTTGTATGACTAATTTGACCTGTTGATCGCTAGGGAAAATAGTCCTGCAAGTATTATCTTTACCTTCACCAACAGAACTCTACGTCCGCTTTTGTACAGTCAAGCTAGTCAGTTCGATTCCTCCCTGTGAGCTTTCCTTCATTTTAGTCTGTGACAGAATTTTACAAGATGAAAATGTTTTACATGGAGAAGGAGTCTATCACTACTAAAATCCACTTGGAGAGCAATAAAATGGCACAAAGGAGGTAATAGAAGTCTTCCTATGCCCTTCTGCTGCCAAGTTTTGTGAACATCTGCTTTAGCAATATCTTACCGACAGGATGTAACGTCTCAGGGGCCCATGTCAGACTTTGCAAGCCTTACCAGTGGCCTCGCTGTGCTAGAAAGTGCTCGCAACGGGAGCTTTTTGTAAAGGGGTCTGCTCAGTAAGGCTTTCAACTACGATTATCCACACCCTCCCTCTTTCTTCTTTGGCCTTTATAGCTTTCAAGGTTGTTTTAATGGGATTGAGCTCCATAACACCAAGAGGTTTAAGGGCCAGAACAAAGCCGATTAAAAACCGATGATTGACTGCACACACCCAAAGCAAATCCGACACTGGGGTATGATTTTTTTTTTTCTTGCATGGCTTGATAGAATTTTAGACCAGTATTGCACATCTGCATCACAGTTTTGAGTTTACGGGTTACAATCTCAGGATAGTTTATTTTTTTATTTTTTTATGTTAACTGTGATTGTGTCCAAGGGTCAGCTGGCATGAGCTCTATTTTGCAAAAAATTCGACCGCTACGGTAGTACGGTACATCTGCGCAGTTAGGCAGATTGTTCATAGTTTCCTGAAAAGTTGTTGTGCTCGCTTCAAGCCATTTATTAGTCATCCCTGTAATATATGTCCAGCGTTGCATGTGGGAATTCGTCATCCCTGTAAAATATGTCCAGCATTACATGTGGGAAGAACAAAAGTTGGACTAGTTCCCTGCAGGAAGACTCTCGCATACATCATTCAGTGTCCGACTAAACAAAACAATGCCTGATATAGCTATGGAACAAGTCAAATCCACAATATGCTCATCAAACTAAAACCTAAAACACTTAAAAATAATCAATTTAAACCCCCAAAATTTTAGCCAACTAAATTACATCAAATTTAACTCCAAAGTCAAATGCAAATTGTGACTCAAGGGACTACCCAGCTTGCGAACTACAAATTTGGACACAATCAAAAACTTGACAAATAGTCATCACATACGTGACTACTTTTAGTCTCTTACAGTCATCCAAATTTATTTCTGACATATTTTCTATATTTATCTTAAATAACTCTCTAAATGAACCATAAAAGGGTAAAAGCCTTGTGACATCATTTGGTAGGCGAGTCATTTTTGTCACAGGCCACATCATAGTTATAGCTTCCTTCGGAGGGCCAACCCAAATAAATGTATAAACACCTACACAACTGATGAATATCTAGTTTTGAAAGCAGAGACTAGTAAAAAAAACTGTTCCAATTTAAAAAAATGAAGGGTAATAAAACTTGCAACATCTCTATTAGTGAAGACAATTTGTCATTTTAGTATTGACACATAAAGTTGATGCAGAATTTGTCTTGGCGGACCAAATATAATTAAACTCCGGGCCAAATTTAGCTCGCGGGCCAGAGTTTGACAGAAGTTTTGCATTAGATTACATAAAAAAAAAAAAATTAACCTGCTGGAGGTTTTTCTCAGTGACCGCAAATCAGCATGTCACAACCAACTAAAGCGCTGCACCAACCTGCCTCAGTCAGAAGGTACCCGGTCCGCCCAGAGGCAGAGATCCACCCAGTCTGCACATGAAGAAACAAAGCAGTGCCACTATAGCCATCAGTAGGAGAGCAGACAGCACAGTGGTTAAGATCAAGTGGTGGGCCGCTTCAGTCATGACTTCACGATACATAAAGTTGATCAAATAAAGGTGATGTCAAGCCTGAGCACCAACACCAACTTCACTCCTCTCGGGCTCAATCCTCAAAGTGGGATTAAGATTTGGAGCACCGGCTCAGATGACCTCCAAAAGAAACAACAGACTATTTCAGTCTGAGCTAGTCAATGGTCCAACGAAAGAACAACAACGAATGATGTGGAGCCAACCATATCCTGATTCTCATTATAATGTTAAGGGATCCAGAAATAAGTTATTGTTGTCATTATGTATGTTATCTAATTGATTGGTGAGTCATTAATTGAATAATTAGATGGTTATGTGGATTTTATTCTGTTAAATATTCCAACCCTGCAATGATTGCACTATGCCATTAAGGAACCAAGCCATACAAATGCACCGTTACATAATCTTTCTACCCACATTGACGAACGGCATGCAACAACCATTCCCCAGAGGAAAGTCACCCATGCAAAGCTTTAAAAACATAAAATAAATACAAAATCGCATTGTATAAACATCCAACATTTGAAATAATGCATAAAAAGAATTATTACTTAAGCATGAAAAGAAAGAGAGGGACGCAAATTGTTGAATCATTATAACAAAAACGCGCTCATTTTCCAATCTCACCCAAAAAAAGTTAAGTACAGCAGTTCCACTTACTGCACACAGTGTATCCTCAAACGTTGCCCTGTAATGTTTCACCTTGATTTGTGTCTCCTTGTCGTGGCTTTCACTGCCTTTTAAAGGCCCAGAGTGGTTCTACCGAGGCTTTTTGAGGGGGACGGTCAGCAACCCATGTGGAGGAGGGGAAAGGCATAGAAATAACAGGCTTATTAACTGAGCGCTGTGAGGGCGCTGTGAGGGCGCAGCGTGGACTCGGAGCGCTCCCTGTAGGATGCCTTGATGCGTGTGGTAGATTGGAATCGAGCACTCGGTGCTCGACTGTGTGGTCTGTCTGTATTGAGAGTCGGGGAGATGTTGACTGAGCGGGCAGTAAAAGATCGACTTGTACTGCATCCTTGCCTCCGTGTATTATTGGTGAAACAACCAGTAAGCAACCCACGGTTAGTGACAACACTACAACAGTGTATCAGAGCATAAAGCCACAACATGGTGTCAGAAGACGGAGTTACGGAGTAAGTCAAGGACAGTATTCAACACGTGTTGACCGAAGATAAGCGGCAAGCTAACGGGAGCTAACACAGCCGGCATGGAGCAGTTCAGGCCACCGTCTCCGCTGATAATCACGGGGAACCTCGCTGAAAACTGGCGCAGGTGGGAGCAGCGTTTCCAGCTCTATATGGTTGCTTCTGGCGCGGTGGATAAAAATGAGGGGGTTAAAATTGCCATCCTGCTCCACACTGTCGGCGAAGAGGCGCTGGAAGTGTATAATACACTTGCCATTACCCCAGAAGGGGAGGAAGCAACGATGGAGGAAGTTTTGGAAGCATTCAGAGGCTACTGCAGTCCACAAAAGAACGTTGTTTTTGAACGCCATCAGTTTTGGTCACACACAATGTCATCAGGAATATCGGTGGACAGATTCATCACAGAACTACGTCAGAAGAGCAAGAACTGTGAGTTTGGAAGACATGAAGATGACATGATAAGGGATAAATTGGTGTTCAGCATTAGTGATACCCATCTGAAAGAGAGACTGTTACGTGATAATGCACTTACTTTACGCAGAGCAATGGAAACATGTAGATCAGCAGAACTCGCCAGGTCACAAATACAAGCGATGCAAGCGTCACCTGTTGTCCATGATGCCTCAGTGGATGCGTTAAATAGAGCAAGAGTGCAAACACGCAGCTGGGACAAGAACAAACCAAGCTACAAGAAGCAGGTAATGACTGTGTGCCGTAAATGCGGAAACAAGCACGAGCCTCGTCAATGCCCAGCTTACGGCGCTGTGTGTCATAAATGTGGAAAAAATAACCACTTTTCAAAGGTGTGTAGGGGTGGCTATGAGAAATATAGCCATTGTAAGACAAAGACTGTAAACAATTTAGAAAAAGAAATGGACTGTTTATACATAGGCATGATTGGAAATGGAACCAAGAAAACAGCACACCAAACAAAGGACACTGTATGGCGCGAAACAGCCACGATCAGAGGTGTTGCAATTGACTTCAAGCTGGACACTGGTGCTGACGCTAATGTGCTGCCCAGGCAGCTATACCAGCAGCTACCAGGTCCCGTTCAGCTGCGTCCAACAAAGACTATGTTGATAGCTTTTGGAGGGGCACGCCTGACAGCAGATGGTGTTGCATCTTTAGAATGCAGAACGTCTAAACGCAAGGCTGTGCTGGACTTCCACGTGAGTAGCCAAGCAGACAAGCCAATTCTAGGAGGGGAGGCTTGTGAAGAGCTGCAACTGGTGAAGAGGATGGGGTCGCTCGCGGCAAAAGCTCCACAACAACAACAACCGCCAGCCACCAAAGAGGAGCTACTACTAAGATATGCTGATGTATTCACAGGATTGGGGGAATTTCCTGGAGTTCATCACATACACGTCGACCCCAGCGTCACTCCTGTGATTCACGCATGCAGGAATGTACCCCTCTCCATCATGGATGCGCTGAAAGTGACAATCAAAGACTTACAAAACAGAAAAGTGATAACACCGGTGAATGAACCAACAGAATGGGTGAACAGTCTTGTTGCCACTAAGAAAAAGAACGGGTCGCTGAGGGTGTGTTTGGATCCTTGCAACCTGAATGAGGCAGTCAAGCGCCAGCATTACTCCATTCCTACTCCTGAAGATGTGCGCAGCAGACTGGCTTTCATGACTAACTTCACCCAATAATGTATACCACGAATAAAAAAAAAAGCAATAAAATGAAAAAAAAAATGCAACATTTAAATGGCTTTAGAAAAAAAAAATACAAAAGTAAAAAATATTTCGAAATAAAATTATACTTCTTAAACATATTCAAATTCATTCACACGTGCACATTCAACAAAAAATATAACATTTTAAAATATGAATGCAACTTTAAATGAAACAAAAATAGAATGGATACAAAACTCGTCCACATAAAAAAAAATCATCCAAATAAAAATGAAAAGAAATGCTATTCCAACCAAATATCAGATTGAAAGAAAATACAAAACACACGGAAAAAAATGGCAAGCACATGTGTACACACAATTTGATCATATTGCATTCTATTATAAATATGTTTACATTTTTAAAACAAGTACTATAAGCATTTAGGTTTGTTATTTATATTTTATGTTCACTAACATTAATAGTTATAATAGCCTTAGCAAAACGAATCACCCACCAATTTCTACCTCAAAATATATACGTCTGTTTTCCGACTCAAGTGCTCGACTACTTCCGGTATGACGTTGATGAGGGTTGGGAACTATCTTGATGCCGATCCGCGCATAGGGGCTTTGGATTGGATATCGAGGGGGGCTGGCTGTTGTTTGTGCCCCCACCCCCTGCCCCTCGGGCCAGAAAAGACTACCCGACCTAGTCACGCCAGTGGACCATCTGACGGCACTGTGAGTACTCTTCCTTTGTGTGCGTCTTCAAAAAAATTTCCAACATTTTCTTTTGTATGGAGATGACTAAAAAACGGCACGGATTTCCACTTACGCTAACGGGGCGCTAACGTGAAATGGCATGTATGTTCGAATGTTTACTTCCACGTTAAACTGTTATTTTTGTGCTATTGTGCGCTTTATAACTATATTGACGTCAGGGGTCTGATGTGGAAGTGAATGTAGATTGCTGCAATGGGAAATTACTCAAGAATACAAACGTGGTAAACAATCACAACTTCCAGCTCAAACATCAACTTTAACTTTACTGTCACATAGGGAGAGAAAAAATAGCATTCAGTCGTAATGTACTATATAAAAACCATATACTATATAACCATATTCAAACCGTATACTAAATAAATCAGATTTTTACAATATGATTTTATGTCCATTACATTTTCCTCTGTTATGCACAGGTTAGCCACCAGGGGGCAGTTTAATTCATGTATTCGTGATAAACAAAAAAGAGTTTTATAACTATGTCTCAGTAAGCTTTATTAGTAGCGAATAAGAAAGAATATTGACTTGCGAGTATTGTTGTATTGTCTGTCCAGATGTGTTGCTGCATTATTTGTGTTCTAATATACATTGTGTTCCAAATATCCATTGCTTGTTCCGTTATCCTGCCTTTGATTTGATAATGGATTTTTGCTGATTATAATTTTAAATTACTTACCCAATGTGCCAATATCATTTTTTAATTTTTTATTTTACAATAACCTTCAACTGGGAACACAATAAACTCTCATTGTCTTCTAAGAGGGTAGCTTTATTGTGAAATTAAGCTATAACAGCCCTACACATTAGCGTAAACAAGTTTTGATAGTGACTGTATTGTACATCTTGTCACAGTGCATTGCAAGTCGTATTTGTGTCATGATATGATAGAGGAGAGATGATAAGATTGGAAATGGAACTCATCAATCAGTTTATTTCTCAGGTAGTTCGTAGTTGTTCCACACAGTTTTTTTTTTTCACTTCCTCATGCTTCCTTATTGTGTGCAGTAAAGCAATACAAATATTGTTACCACACAAAACACAAGTAGGTTCCCCTATTCTGTGATTGATCGATGTGATAACACACACACACAAACATACGCAGAGTGCGGCTTTTGAGTGTCTTGTTTGCTCACCAGTTATTCATTATCAAAGCGTCTGGAGAGTGTACGGCGGAGAGCCACAACATACAGCCATGTAGTGGAGAGGGCCTCTTATCAATTTTCTGTTATGACTCGAAAGCCACCCAAATAACCAGCATGTACCATACCGCTCCTTTTAAAGAACAAATCCCTTTTTTACACATATCAAACAGTTGCTAGGAAACAAAGGCCCCTAAATGACATGTCACTTATGTCAACGCTACACGCAAACGTGTTTGCCTGCCATCAAAACATTTTTTTATCCTGTCATTGTCATTGCATTCTATTAGGTCACCAGTAGATGGCAAAAACCAACACACTGTCCTTTTAAAGGTACAGTGCATCCAGAAGGTATTCATAGTAGTATTTCACTTTTGTCATATTTTATGCTTCAGGCTCATGAAATGAAAATATAATGAAAATGCTGCAGTGGTGGTCATCCCTTTGTGCCTCATAAGAAAATACTGAGGTCTACACACAATCCCTTTGCTTTCATGTCAACTGTGTGACATGTGTATGTGTTATTCCAAATCTTGTCCAATCCATTGAATTTATCACAGGTAGACTGTTGTGATTTTCTTAGAAGTGTTGTTCATTTTACTACACAATACTAATTACCCATACTTAATATTATAGTTATATAATCATAGAATTTAAACAAATACTTAAATGACTGAAAAGCAGTAAGAAAATACAAACTAAAAATAACTGCACTGAATACAAATTAAAGCTATTTTAATTTAAAACAAACAAAAGATAAAATAAAATTGAACTATAATTGAAAAAAAAAAAAAAAAAGATTACAACCCTGACACACGCGCAGACACCCCACCCACCCCACACAAACACTGAGTACCTGCACTGCGCACTGAGGAATGTAAAGAATTCCAGAGCTGCAGCGTGCACACTAATAACCACGTGGCTCCCAATACAAGCTTTGTTTTCTCTAGCAATGATTCTAAAAATAAACAGATTTTTTTTTAATTGCTTTTACATTTGATGGGAAAGCGGCTAAGATGGCTTTATTTTCCCTGCCGCCACACTCCCATAATTCTCAATGTTATCCACTCCCAAAAGGAAATGAAACATCGTTGCTGCAGGATAGGGGGGAAAAAAGCGACCTTTTCCTGTGCCGTGTTAACGTCAGCGGTCAGGAGCTAAACCCATGAGACACTCGCTGTCCGTCGCTCCAAGCGGGCCGGGCGACCTCGGCCGTGTGAATCGTTAGAGCTGGGTTTTGCTTGTTGAGTCATGGGCACAGGTTGCTTGTTTCCATTCCATATAGAAGAGAAAACAAACAGCAAGCAAGATGTGGCGTCCGAAAGGCAACAAGTTAGCTCATGTTACACAACCGGGAGATTTTTCTCAGAAAGTGTTTATCATTGTTTGGTGGCTGTTTGTTAGTCAGCGGTTGTGGTTCCGAGGAATGTGCATTTTACAACATGGTCCTCTTGCATAAACTTTTCATGAACTGATAATGCAATGTTCTTCAGTGGTTGACTGCAAAGTTAAAAGCGTGATTTGTTGTTGTTGTTCTGCAAAGAGGCCCATCCATGTTAACCTTTGGCAGCATGAATATTTTGAGCTCCTTCCACCTGGTGTTGCTGGAACACGCGTCATCCTTCCAGGGAAAAGCAATTAAATGACACTCTTTCTTTCCATGGAATGTCCAATGGCGGAATAAGAAGACCATCATTCCCTTGTGTTTATATTAAGTCGTGAAGGCGACTTAAGCGCGTGATAGCAAATGGCCTTTGTGGTTTACAGGTAGCTGTCTGGGTCAAGTAAACATATCAAGTTACGAGGGGCTTGAGATAGGAGCCAGACGACATGGCTCGGACTTTGTTCACAGTTAAAGTCCAAGTCGTTCTTTCTTTTTTTTTTTTTTTTTATCCTCGATGGGAAATAATGAACAATCAATGAAGTTTACATGAGTTTAGAGGCATCAGAGAGGGCCGTTGATGACGCTTTCAAGAGGAGACCAGGCTACGTATCAAGTGTTGGTTACCATGGCGACGGGAGTAAGCATGTTGTGGGAGGGCAATACGCTTTCCGAGGCAACTCCTCAGAACTTCTTGTCCTATAGAAAAGAGACGAGGCGCGGCCTCGCCTGGCCTAAACTTTCTGGGAATGTGTGCAGACGCACAACTCAGTCAGCACTCTTTCCTGTTGTTTTTTTTTTACGGGTTCCGTCTCTTTTCACACCAGGTGGAACCAGCAAGTTGTAAAAAAGGATATAGGGGAGGTGTTTAGTGTTGTGACGTACAGTGTCGGCGGCCACGGGGATGCCTTTGAAACACTCACCGGCCGGACCGGACCGACCAGACTGTTCACTTGCCGCAGATGGGGTGATGAAACCCGAACCCCCAAACGTGGCGTAGACAGCTGAAAGAGGTCGAAGAACAAGCATGGAGACACTCAGGGACTCCCTTGTGCATCTGACTTTTCAGATGTCATCCTACAAGAGAGCCACACTGGACGAGGAAGATCTGGTGGACTCCGGCGGCGATGACGTCTACCAGTCAACACCAATGCAGGTAAGACAGACTCAAGAAAATATTTCCAAGGTGTTGTTTGGATCTGGATAAACCTGGTAAAGCTAAGCGTCAGCAAGTCAAACGCACCTTCAAGTTTGTAAACAAATATTTCCATTGTGATTAACAGGAAAGTTTTTTTTGCATGTCTGTACTCGTGAGGAAAATGAATGAATGAACCCAGAAAATTGCATCAATGATGACAATATATATATATATGTATATGTATGATCTATGAACTGGACATAATTGGACATAACTTGATTTTTAATAAATGATGAACTGAACTTTGACCTAGTTTTGCAAAGAAAATGAACTTTCCCAGGATCTACGTAGCTGTCTTTGTATAGAAGTCAACTTTCCATAATATGTCCCCTTTAAAAGGTGTCAATGTGCGTACAGGTGAGTCTCCGGCGGGGCTTCTCATGCTGGCCGGAGAGAACGCCAAAGGAGAGGCAGCTTCTGTTTCTGGTGTGTGCACTGTCTGCGGGCCTATTCGTATCGCTCATCACAACCGCTGTCTTCTACCGGCAAAGTGAGTTCTTTTTTTTTTTCTCCCATCAGCCTCAAAGCGTTAAACTCGATAACGCTGCCCAGAGAAGTTGTGGCATAATATGGCTCGACTTCCCACAAATGGCCAAATGTTTAATTTGCGCACATAAACATTTTGGTTAGGTTTTCAATTCAAATGAGCTCAAGGACATCTGCTCAAGGTTTATCATTAATATGTCTAATATGTCATTTTGATGTCACAAAAATATTTTTTTTCAATTTTTTTTTTACAATGACACCTCATTCAAATGTACTCTTTTATAAAACAGGTTGAATTCCTATTTAACACAATTGAGTTATATAAAAAGCTTTATTTGGCTTTTATTTTGAAGTTAAAGCAAAAGTATTTTGTGGAATCATAGCAGCCACACCTTTGGCTCTGCTACCCGCCTTCATAGTCTCTCCCGTGAGCTTCAACATCCTGATAAAAAATAAAAAAAAGCTTGTGGATGAGCCATTTGCTCTGTTGGTTTTCCTCTGAGTTGCCATGGGAAGGCCTCATGCCACTTCCTGCCATTCACAAGTGTGTCACAACGTTTGGTGGCATAATGGAAGGAACACAGGGTAAATCCTCCTC
This sequence comes from Syngnathus typhle, assembly GCF_033458585.1. NCBI lineage: Eukaryota > Metazoa > Chordata > Actinopteri > Syngnathiformes > Syngnathidae > Syngnathus > Syngnathus typhle. The sequence goes on along the minus strand of NC_083748.1, from coordinate 2,424,166 downwards.
GGGGTGCTAACCTCTTGACTCGGGGCGAGCTCAAGTCTTCATCCCTGTCTTGCGCGTCATATCTTATGAGGAAGCGTTTTTTTTACCTATTTTTAGAGCTTGAACTCACCAACATGTATTCTGTAAAGAGAGTCTGTCACTATTTGACGTGAATAACTATTAAAACAGACTTTTTATGAGGGGTGAGGTGAGGAGTGAAAAGTGCATGTTGGCGTGAGGACGTCCAAAATGATTCTTTCCAGATGCTCCTTCAAAGCCACATGTGTCTGTTTGGCTTTTGAAATATTTTCCCATCATACACGGCATTTCAAAAAACGTCATGACTCGCATGACACGGAGGAGGAAGTAATGGGATTTGAAGCCGCTTTTCATCTCCTCGACAGCACGTCCGGGCGTTTGTCTGACCGAGCCATGCATCAGCGTGGCCAGCGCCGTCATGTCAGCCCTGGACCGCTCGGTGGACCCCTGCCACGACTTCTACACCTTTGCCTGCGGCGGCTGGATGAAAAACAACCCTCTCCCTGAAGGCAAGTCCCGCTGGGGCTCTTTCAGCGCCCTGTGGGAGCGCAACATCATCGTGATGAAGCAACTATTAGGTGAGTTTGGCAATAGGTGATTGTCCATCACATTGCCGTGATTGTTTCATTTTGTTGTTTTCGTGATCTGAGCAGAAAACACGACGATGAAAGGTCTGAGTCGAGCAGAGGAGAAGGCCCAGAGATACTATCAGGCCTGCATGAATGAGACACAAATCGAGCAGTTGGGAGCGAAGCCATTGCAGCGACTCATCACGCAGGTTTGTGCTTCAGCAACGGTTCCTGTCTCAACTTGATCAACTTGACAAAGTCGATCGGACACTCACACTTCTGCTATGTCCTTTAGCTGGGAGGATGGGCCCTGACCGGACCGTGGGACAAAACCAACTTCCAGGAAGTCCTCCGTGCGGTGTCAGCAAATTACCGCACCTCACCATTCTTCACCGTGTTTGTCAGTACCGATTCCAAGAACTCCTCCACTAACATCATTCAGGTGAAGACGCTGACCGCTGATTCTGAGTTCTGTATTGGGGATTTGACACTGATTTAATTTGGACCGTGACGTCTAAAATGTGTCTTGTGCCGATGTAGGTGGATCAGTCCAGCCTGGGACTCCCTTCGCGGGATTACTACCTCAATAAAACCGCCAATGAAAAGGTATTGTGAGGCATTACACGCATACAAATAAATGAATCAATGAGGGGTGGTTTAAATACACCCTGGGCATGTTTCCATAACATTTTCATTTCAATTTGTCTTTCACAATTAAATCATGAAACCGGAGCATTGGAGATTTGTGTTTGCATTATTGAGGATTACCTGGGTACTTGTTTGGGGAGGGGAAGCTACACGCACAATCACATTGTCTTCTTGGCAGTATCTGGTGGCATACCAGAACTTCCTGATGGAGTTAGGGGTCCTCCTGGGGGGCTCAAAGGAGACGTCTCGGCTACTCATGGGGGAGATTTTGGACTTTGAAACAGCACTGGCCAACGTCACCGTACCCCTGGAGGCGAGACGGGACGAGGAGCTCATCTACCACAAGATGGAGGCCAAAGACTTGAAGGTGACTTAGAGCTATTTGTCAGAGCACAACAAGAACAAAAAAAGATTGCTTGACATCTTGCTGAACTTGAGTTGTCTTTTTGTGTGTGTAGAGTCTGGCCCCTGCAATAGACTGGATCCCTTACCTCAACGAGGTCTTCGCTCCTGTGCCTATCAATGAGTCCGAGCCGGTGGTCGTCTATGCCAAAGAGTACCTCCAGAATGTGTCGGACCTCATAACAAACACCAATAAAAGGTCAGAGTCTTGGCATTGTTAAGTTGAATTGATTTTAACCACCCAGTGACCGTGTTTTGCAGCCTTCTCAACAACTACATGGTCATGAAGGTGGTAAGGAAGATGGTGTCCGTCTTGGACCAGAGGTTTCAGGATGCTGAGCAGCGCTTCCTAGAGGTCATGTACGGAACTAAAAAGGTGAATGAAAATCTGCTCTTTGTTCCTTCCTCAAGTCATTATAGCCCATTTCTGACATGGTTAAACTCTTAATTTGACTTTACACTGCTTATTTGTGGAATTACAGTGACAGAACAGACACAGCCCTAAAAAGTGCATTGTGGAAAATGTAAAAACAAAAGCTTTGCGGCAGTACTAGACAGGAAATAGCTTGGCCCTCAAGTGGATTGGTGGCTTTGGTAAAACGGAGGAGGGGAGAAAAAATGCAGTCGACCTTTTAGCATTTATCAGGGTGAGATCCTGTTTGTTTTGCTAGCGGGTCAAGCTGTAATAATAAAGACAACGCGTGTGTGTGCATCCGTGTGCATCCGTGTGCGTGCGTGTGTGTGCGTGTGTGTGCGTGTGTGTGCGCGTCTGTTACGTGCCTTTGCTTTGTTTGATTATAAGTCAAAGAAAATGCTCAAATTGGGTCCACGCCAGTTTTTGTTTTGTTTAGTTTTGACCCTTCTCCACCAGTCATCTGAACTCCTGCTGTTCGTATTGCAGAGTTGCACTCCTCGTTGGAAGATGTGCGTCAGCGACACAGACAGCGGCCTTGGCTTCGCCCTGGGCGCCATGTTTGTCAAGGCCACCTTCGCAGAGGACAGCAAGGACATTGTGAGTGCGTGAGTGCTCGTCTAGCGTGAGATGCACCCTTCTCAGCGGCCCCTTCTTTCCGATCCCCAGGCTGAGGACATGGTCAGCGACATTAAAAGAGCATTTGAGGACAGCCTGGAGTATGTGAGCTGGATGGATAGTGACACAAAAACAGCAGCAAAAGAGAAGGTGAGAGGACGTAGAAGACGGACCTTAGGGAAGCAGAGCAAACACTTCCCCCTGGTGTCTAAAAGTATTCACCACTTTTTTTAGGCCGATGCAATTTACAACATGGTGGGCTATCCAGAGTTCATCATGAACGACACCAAGCTGGACAAAGTGTTCAATGATGTAGGTAAATGTGGTTGCATTTAAACCAACTTTTTCCTCATCAAAAACAGCCAAACTCTTTCTTTTCAGTTCGAGGTCGTGTCGGATCTGTACTTCCAGAACGTCATGCAGTACTACAACTTCTCTGCCAGGGTGACAGCCGACCAGCTAAGAAAAGCTCCAAACAGAAACCAGTGAGTGTCTCTGGTCGTCCAAGGGGGGGCTTAGAATAGTGGAGTACTCGGACCACAAAGTGCTAAACGTAGAGATTGACCAGTAAGACTATTGACTGGCTACATGTGTTGCATGTGATAGTAACAGTGACTGGCATTTTTTACGTTTTCTGCAGGTGGAGCATGACCCCCCCAACTGTGAATGCCTATTACAACCCCACTAAGAATGAGATTGTTTTGCCAGCAGGAATTCTCCAGATGCCGTTCTACAACCGCCATTGGCCCAAGTAAGCCTTGAATTTAAAGTCCCCCCCCCCCATTTTTGCCAAAGGAGTTTTCTTTCTTTTGTTTATTGGATCTCATGAGGTTACAAACGGATATTTGCGCCAATGTGAGGGTGGACACATCAGCCTATGGGAGCAGCTCCTCTTATTCTGTGTTAATCATCTTTGTACTACTTTTTTTTGTATGTTGCAGAGCTCTTAACTTTGGCGGAATCGGCGTTGTCATGGGGCATGAACTGACTCACGCTTTTGATGACCAAGGTTGGTAGTCTTTTGCCTCTAACAGGTCATGAAAAAGAATTAGTTGGAGCATACGCGTCTTCATCTTGTTTTAAAAAGGGAGGGAATTTGACAAAGACGGCAACTTGCGCTCTTGGTGGAAGAACTCATCTGTGGAGGCCTTCAAGAAGCAGACACAGTGCATGGTAGAGCAGTATGGCAACTACAGCATCAACCAGGAGACCCTGAATGGTCGTCACACGCTGGGCGAGAACATCGCCGATAATGGCGGACTGAAGGCTGCCTATGAGGTTAAGACGCCTATTGAGCTCGCTTGCTTAAACACAACAAGTGCAGCTACGTACGTCTATTGGACGACAATGCCCAGCTTGTGTAACGCGATGGATGCTCTGCCTCCTCCCCTGCAAGGCTTACGTGAATTGGATCAGAAGGAATGGTGAGGAAGCCACGCTGCCAGCTCTGGGAATGACAAACCACCAGCTGTTTTTTGTGGGATTTGCACAGGTTAGTTATTTTGATATATAAAAAAAAATGACAATACACATATTGGACATCTCCAAATTTGTATTGACCCATAGCTGAGATTTAGCAAATACATCAAATATATATAACCACATAAAATGTATGCTAATAGCATGTTGACACCAATTCAAGTACTTTAAAAAAAATGAAATGGAAGAAAAAAGGAAGCCAAGGACAGCAGAGAGACCGGAAGAGTCACAGATGTCAAGTAAGCCTTCCTGTTTGTCATCAGGTGTGGTGCGCCTTGAGGACGCCTGAGAGCTCGCACGAGGGCGTCATCACCGACCCGCACAGCCCGCCCAGATTCCGAGTCATCGGGACCGTCTCCAACTCACACGAGTTCTCCAAGCACTTTGGCTGCAAAGCAAACGCGCCTATGAACCCCGAACAAAAGTGCAAGCTCTGGTAATGCCTCAAAATGGTTAGCAGAGAGCAGTATGAGCAAACTGACTGTGGAGGCTCACTGACCCAAAGAACCACTAAGAAGCACTTTGTTAGGACGAAACGTGCCAACTTTGTGTGCAGGATTGCTCGAGAAAATCTTTACTTTTTTTCCCAAAGGAGACACATTCTACCTTTTCCCAGGTGTCAAAAAAAATGACATGCTTTTTAAAAAAAAATAGCCCAAGGATCAAGCTATACATTTTCTTGTCTTGGTTAAAGGAATGTAAATTAATCACAGTTACAAATCGGACAGAGAGCAGATAGCAATATTTACTTGAGTCTTTTAATTTCAAACTTGATGGGTTGTATCGGGCCCATTTATTTGTTTACGAGCCATTCAAAAGTCTATTTTCATGCAATACAGTGTTCCCTCACTTTTTGCGGGTGATCCATTCCACACTTTCGGAGTGGTGTATAGACGTCAGAGTGAATTACCATGACTGGTCTTAGTAAGAAGCAAGATAACCTTCAAAATAGCGAGGCAAAACTGCCATAGAGTGAATCCCGAACTGCGAAGTTGCGAGGGAACACTGTATGCCCTTTTTAAGGACTGCTGAGCTAAAAATTTTAGTGTTACAACTTTTGAGTTGCTTTTTAGGTCACTACTGTGTGCCAGGATTTTCCAAACTTTTGAATGCGAACAATACACAACACATATTGCCAAAACATAGACCTCTATAGACTTTTTTAATCTACTACATGTCATTGGACAAGAAATTCTCTGGTTAATGCTCAGTAACCTAGGTTTGGGGAACCCTTCTCTCACTTCGACAGTGGTGTCTTGAGATACAAGTGACCCTAATTAAACGTTTTCCATGATAGCGCAGTCTTGAATAACTTTTCAAAGCTTTGAACTTTTTAATTCCACTTTCAGTTGACAATTACTCTGTGTACTGTCAGGTATTAGAAGCATCATGGGGGCAGATAGTAGTCTATTGACTACTGGCATGGCTGGCATATATTCATTACCCCCTACCAATTATTAAAGCATTTACACACTAATTCTTTACATTTTTAACACAAGTGCGAAAGCCCATTCATTTACAATGGCGTGTCCGCCAGAGGGCGACATTTCCGTTAGCGCTCATGTAAGTCAATCCGAACGCCTGGAACTCTGCTCGGGCGTCGTTCAGCGGCTACCCTCGGCACTTACTACAGTGTCAAAGATTGCTATTGCTCCCTATTAAACACAAATGTATTTTTGGAGAGGATGGCCTAGATTATTTGCATTTTCATTCTCTTTTGTATTCTAAGGTACCACTGGATTTTATCATCTATGTCACATTTTTATATGACACTGAATTCAGGACCGGTATGTTGAGTGTTGAGATATGAAAGCCAACTTAAAGACGATTTCAAAGCCATATTGAATGTCAACACAAATATTGAGGGAAAAGGTGCACTGTTGGGAGGGAGGTACAACATGGTCAAGGTGTCATTTATTGGGGAAAATGTTTTTGTATTATAATGACAAACCCGAATTTGGACTGATTTAAGCATATATAGAAATAATAGAACGGCACTCACAACCAAAACCAGTTGTACCGAGTAAGCTTGTATGTATGTGTAAGATTATTTTGTATATTAAAATGATTATAAAACATTCATTTCCAAATCATTTTCTTTTCGGGTTACAGGTGAGCTGGAGCCTCTACCTGCTGACGATAACTTATCGGCAAGCTCTGATCAAAGAATCCGGTGTGTTGGAGGGAGAGAATTCAATCATTTAAAACAGGGGTCCCCAAACTTTTTCCTGTGAGGGCCACATAACGTTTCCCTTCTCTGATGGGGGGCCGGTGTCAGTTTGTAACAGAAAAAGTGTGACGATCGTAGGGGAGCTTAAAAAAATTATTGTTTTCCAGAAAGCCACACATAACGGTTATTTAATAACCCTTTCCAGGTTCTTTACAGAAAAAAAGTCAGGAAACAAATAACACTATTAATGAAATAAATAATAACTAAATAACCCTCTCTGAGTTCTTCACAGAAAAAAAACAGGAAATAAATAATAACTAAATAACTTGAAAGCCATGGAACATTAACTTTCTGTTGTGCCATGCACAATCTTAACAGATGAAAGTTCAGCTCAGTTGTCAGAGCAGAATCTCTCTGACACATATGAGCAGTCTCTTAAAGTTCTTGTGTTCCTTCCTTATAATCCTTTTGTAGGTTCCAGTAGGCTTGTAGACACCGCTGTCTTTTTTGTTAAAGTTTGCTAGTGCGTCATAGTCTGGAGTAAAATTTGTTGTGGCAATTCTTAGGCGAGATCCGAGGTGTTGGTCCGTTTACCTCGATCTGTGACGGGTTGATGTTGACGTTCATGTGACTGAACGTCACGTCGCGTACGTCGAGCCAAATTGGCCACTCACTTTTAAAGGTTTGTGGGTGGCTTTAGCGCAAAACAGCATCTGAAAGCTCAGCGCGCGAATTACAAGAATGCTGTCGTCACAGTCCACGCTCTAAATTCGGGACTGATACAAATAGAGCGCGAGTGCGCCATGTCCGTACTACTGAGGACGTACACGCACTTGTGAGTGTGCACCGAGCTTTCTGACACGGCTTCCGGTAGTAAATGCGCAGGCGACCGCTTCCCCATCTACTGGGGAAACGCAGTCATTGCAGGCAAAATGACAAAAAAAAGAGTTTAATACAATTTGTTCAGGGTTGGCGGGCCGGATTAAACTGTCCCATGGGCCGTATCCGGCCCGCGGGCCGTACTTTGGCGACCACTGATTTAAAAGTTAAAACCACTTGATTTACCATGGTAATGCAATTGACAATTCTCATTTGCAATATCAACTTAGCTGCAGACAATTAATTTACAATGGTAATGGTTCAAGGAATGTCCGTCCGAATAGTCAGCCCTTATACATTTTCATCTAACTGAATCTGCCCCTATCTGCACTATCTGTAATCAAATTTGCTGTCACAGGCTCAATTACATAATAACAGAGCCATTACCAAAGATTGCACTTGTGTTTAGGGTTCATGGGCGTGTTTTCTTTGCAGCCAAAGTGCTTGGAGAACTCATGCGAGTTGGAGACGCTCCCGATGACTCGGAATCTGGGCGGGCTGTGCGGGTCTTTGACATTGTAGTAGTATTGGTTCACGGTGCACCAAATCTGATGGCAAAAAGGTACACTCAGATGTTTACTAACAAATGTAGTCTTTAAAAAAAATCATGCACACGCTACAAACCTGTGCAAATCCCACAAAAAACAGCTGATGGTTGGTCATTCCCAGCGCAGGCAGTGTCGGTTCCTCACCGTTCCTTTCGATCCAGTTCACGTAAGCCTTGGAAGGGGGGGGGGGGGGGGCAGAGCATCCATCATGTTACACAAGCTGTACACTGACATCCAGAGACATAGCTGCATCTGTCAATAGGCGTCTTCACCTCATAGGCAGCCTTCAGTCCGCCGTTGTCGGCGATGTTCTCTTCCAGCGTGTGGCTACCATTCAGGGTCTCCTGCTTGATGCTATAGTTGCCGTACTGCTCCACCATGCAATGTGTCTGATTCTTGTAGGCCTCCACAGATGAGTTCTTCCAAGCAGAGCGCAGGTTGCCGTATGTGTCGAACTCCCTTGCTATTTTTTTTATTTTTTTAACAAAATCAGGATGGGTCATTAAATATACCGTATTTTCTGGACTATAAGGCGCACCTAAAAACCTAAAATTTTCTCAAAAGCCGACGGTGCGTCTTATAGTCCGGTGCGCCTTATATATGGACCAAATTCTTAAATTTAAATTGGCCTGAACAATTGTGTCATGAAATCAATCATAACTGGCCCCCTGAAGACTATGAATCATGAATCAAAAAGACTATGGATCATTATTTTGTGATTATAAAGTAATTTGTTGCGTCTGAAGTTGAAATAAAAAAGATAAAATGGAGAATGATTTGATTAGGATTAAAAATCTGACATGACGCATTCATGGTGCGCCTTATAGTCCGGTGCGCCTTATATAAGGACAAAGTTTTCAAATGGGCCATTCAATGAAGGTGCGCCTTATAGTCCGGTGCACCTTATAGTCCGGAAAATACGGTAATCAAATGTCATCTGTAACAGTCCCCCAATATTTGCCTCTGTTAATTGCTGTTGCTGTTGAAATTCAAAATCTGTGAGACGTCCATTCAAGACTCTCCCAAAGTGCCGCTAACAACTCGGACCAAACTTACAAAACTACATAAATAAGCGAACTTGTAAATAGAAAAATCTAAATATTAGAGGATTATTGTATTTTATTGTTTTTTTTACATTGAACTATTACCGGCAAATGATTACGAACCTTTTTTGCCAAAAGCGTGAATCAGTTCATGCCCTATGATGACCCCAATTCCACCAAAGTTAAGAAATCTGCAACATACAAAACAAAAGCACACTCAAAAATGAAAACAGATGAAATTGAAGAAATCCTTCACAGTCGATATTTAGGCTTCAATATTTGGCATAACTTGAAGCTTTAAGTCATTTTATTTATTAATGCAAAATTCTTGAGACCAAGAAAAAGTGCCCAGGAACAAAATTTGCAACTTTTCAAAAACCTCACCTGTTTTCTGAGATGTTTGCGTTAAGCCAAAGTGGCTGCTACAGTAACATGGGGCTTCATATTCAATGCTTACTTGGGCCAGTGGTGGTTGTAGAACGGCGTCTGGAGGATTCCTGCTTGCAATACAATCCCATTTCCAATGCGGTCGTAATAGGCCTCTACGTCTGCGGGGGCCGTGCTGCACCAGCAAAAAACACAAATCAGCAAGCCATTTAGTGAAGTGACTCGACATGTTTTTCAAGACACACGTGATCATTCTGCCAATTTTTTGTTTTGCATTGCAGGCACATTATTGGAGCAACTAACTCACTTTACAAAAAGCAATTTAGCAATTCTATAAAAAGAGGCTTCGAGATGTTCAATGCTGTTCAATGCCACAAAAGGTGGAGCAATTTATGTAGGCAGACAATATCAATCACTCTGTGTTCCAGAGACACTCACTGAAATATTGTTGGCGCTTGTCGAAGCAGGTTGGCTATCACCCTGGCAGAGAAGTTATAGTACTGCATGACGTTCTGGAAGTACAGATCCGACTTGACCTTGAACTGAAAACAAACATAAAAAAGAGTTTGGCTCTTTTGATGAAGAAAAGTTGGTGAAAATGTGACCACATTTACCCACATCATTGTACACTTTGTCCAGCTTGGTGTCGTTCATGATGAACTCCGGATAGCCCATCATGTCGTAAATTGCATCGACCTAAAACAAAAAGCGGTGAATACTTTTAGACACCAGGGGGCAGTGTTTCCTCCACTTCCGTCTTCTACGTCCTCTCACCTTCTCTTTTACCGCTTTTTTTGTGTCACCATCCATCCAGCTCACATGCTCCAGGCTGTCCTCAAATGCTCTTTTAATGTTGCTGACCATGTCCTCGGCCTGCGGAGCGGAAAGAAGGGGTCGCTGAGAAGGGTGCATCTCACGCTAGACGAGCACTTGTGCACTTACAATGTCCTTGCTGTCCCCTGCGAAGGTGGCCTTGACAAACATGGCGCCCAGAGCGAAGCCAAGGCTCGAGTCTGTGTCGCTGACGCACAGCTTCCAGCGAGGAGTGCAGCTCTGCAATACAAACAATAGGAGGAGGTCAGAGGTGACATTCCAACTACCCGTTGAAGATTTACCATTACAAATCTACTTACTTTAATTCCGTACATGACCTGTTGAAAGCGCTGCTCGGTATCCCGAAACCTCCAGTCCAAGTTGGGAATCATGTTCCTTATTACTTTCATGATCATGTAGTTGTTGAGAATGCTGGAAAGCAGACACAGTCATTGCTGGTTAGAAAAGAAATGTGTGGAAATGGAACGAATCATAATAATCCACCAGATGACACCAATGTAATACGTTTTTTGCTTTAACTCAACAGACCTCTTATTGGTGTTTGTTATGAGGTCCGACACGTTCTGAAGGTACTCTTTGGCAGAGACGATCACCGGCTCGGACTCATTGATGGGCACAGGAGCGAAGACCTCATTGAGGTAAGGGATCCAGTCTATTGCAGGGGCTAGACTCTACACACAAAAAATACAACTTAAGTTCAGTTACTGGCTCTGACAAATAGCTCTAACTCACCTTCAAGTCTTTGACCTCCATCTTGTGGTAGACGGGCTTTTCATCCTTTTTCCCCTTCAGGGGTACGGTGATATTGGCCAGTTCCGTTTCAAAGTCCAAAATCTCCTTCATAATTTTCTGGGACGTCTTCACAGAACCACCCAGAAGGACCCCTAATTTCACGAGGAAGTTCTGGTACACTGTCAGATGCTGCAAACAAGCAATGAATGTGAATGTGTGTGCATGCGTGCGTGCCTGCATGCGACCCAGTGCGTGCATTACATTTCCATAGGCTGTTTTGTTGAGATAGAATTTCTGCGAGAGTCCCAGGCTGGACTGAGCCACCTACAAACAAAAGAAATATCAGACATAATGACTAATCAGCTCCTTATATTTGTGTCAGTATAACAGTTGGTGGTTTCCTGCAATTTATCAAAGAATTACTTAGAATATAAAAGCATGAAATTTGGCACAAGCAACAGTCCAGAGTTATAATTCTATTTATAGGTTTATCAGATTATTTTTTTATGAATTTGCCTAATTACAACACAACAAAATCAGTGACAAGCTGGCTCACAAAAATGTTGTTCCGGGAGGACTTGAAGTCGGGATAGACCAATAGGGTGAAGAACGGGAAAGCGAGCTGGCGTGCGGACACCGTGCGTAGGACTTTCTGGAAGTTGTCTTTGGCCCACGGTCCGGTCAGGTCCCATCCTCCGAGCTAAAGGACATAGCAGAAAGAAGTGTGTGTGCCCGATCGACTGTCAAGTTTATCAAGTTGAGACAACCGTTGCTGAAGCACAAACCTGTGTGATAAGTTGCTGCAATGGCTTCGCTCCCAGCTTCTTGATCTTTGTCTCGTTCATGCAGGCCTGATAGTATCTCTGGGCCTTCTCCTCTGCTTGACTCAGACCGCTCATCGTCGTGTTCTCTGCTCAAATCACAACAACAAAATAAAACCATCACGGCAACGAGATGGACAATCATCTATTGCCAAACTCACCTAATAGTTGCTTCATCACGAGCATGTTGTGCTGCCACCGGGTGTTGAAAGGGTTCCAGTTGGACTTGCCATCGGCGAGAGGGTTGTTCTTCATCCAGCTGCCGCAAGCAAAGGTGTAGAAGTCCTGGCAGGGGTCCACCGAGCGGTCTAGTGCTGACATGACGGCGCTGGCCACATTGATGCAAGTCTCTGTCAGGCAAACGCCCGGATGTGCTGTCGAGCACAATAATGCGTTTTTGTCAAAATAAAACGGCATTTGTGGAAAGCCAAGCCATAGAACTCACTTTGCCAGTAGAAGACAGCGGCTGTGAAGAGCGTTACGAACAGGCCCGCAGACAGCACGCACGACAGAAAGTGAAAGTGCCTCTTCCTTCGCATTTCCTCAGGGCAGCACGAGGTGTCCAAGGCCTGTACGCACGTTGACAGATTTTAAAGGAGAAATATAATGGGAAATCGACTTCAATGGCTTTCAAATGCTTTGTTTAGGTGCAGTCTTTTGGTATTTTGGTGTCATGTATGTTGGAAGTTATCTGAGGAGCTTCGTGAGGCACTTGGCAGCCATCTTGTGGTATCCGGCCCTCCATTATCTGTACCGCTTACCCTCACCTACAGGATGATATTTTGCAATAGCGTACTTGACATTGAAGTTTAATGTAAGTGTGGTGCCCACCTTTTAACCTTAGTCATACTTTTATTTGGACTCCCTTTTTTGTGGAATACAGCACTTGATGTGGCCCAGAGTCCATCTCTAGTGGCGCCCACACAAGATGAATTTGTGACCTCTGATTTAGTTTTCCAGTCTTGAACTTGCTTAAGAATTGTCTTTTTGGACTGTGGTGTTTGATTCCAGATCCAAATTCAAAGTGCTGCCTCCATGAGTGGAAATATAAAAAACCTACTTTTTTCACCAATATTAAGAAAAGCAGCTTTATTTACAGTACAAGCACATAGTACATTTCATACACAAGGCTATGTGCTTCACACAAGCAGACACAAAACCATTTATAAAAACAATTAACGACATTCAGAAGCAAAGCATAAGAAAAAACTATCTCACCAAATTATTAAAAAATGTACAGTACTTTTCCAGCATCAACAGAAGACTTTTAATACAAAGAAAAAGTAGATTAAATTACTAAAAGCTTGTACTGTGAAATTGATTTTAATAAAAGGCCCAGATTAATAGGAAAACGAGAAAGTGTCATTTAAGTTTTTTTCAGAGGCGCCCAAAGAGCTCTACTGCCACGGCCCCTGCCCTGCCCTCCGTTCATGTCTTGGGAGTCACTTGTGGTAGTGATCACTGTCCATTGGAAATCAAAATAACACAGATTAGCCAGTGTAACAATAGCATTGTTAGATTGTTTTCCCAAGACTGTTGAGTTGTTGCGCAACACATGAAATGTGGTCGGAAGTGTTGCGCGTTACAGAAACGTGTAAAATAAAGACAAGTGAGCAAACGTGATGGCTCGAACCGTCCATTCTGTATAGTCAGACAGACTCAAAATGGATGTGGACGTATCTACTTAGGCCCACTACAACCTCTGAAAAGCTCATCAAATGAGTTTGCCTTGCCATGGCCGACTTTTCTGTCACATGTCTATTTTCTTTCATAAGTCACCAGGATACGCAAACAAGCGTTCTGAAAGGCGTTTTCTAAGTTGTATTGTTCATAAGTGATTCGTGTGGCTATCTATTCCCTCCATCTGAAAATGAGGCACTGGTTGCGGCCTCACTCGGCCTCCTTGCTGGACCTCAGGTGCTGTCAATCTTCTCAAGTTCTACTTCAATTTCAACAAGCCGGCCTCCTGGGGTTGTCTCGCAGTTATTTATCCAAAGTTGCCGCACACAGGCCGGCTGACTGGCAGAGCGCCGACGGGCACGAGCCGGCTGACTGGCAGAAGGACGTACGCCGCTGCAACTCCTGCTCCGGGTGGATGGACGGCGGGAGGCCGTGATGGAGCGCTCCGGCGAATAAGATGCTGCCTCCCTGCCGTCACCGAACGCAGTCAGTGGCGGGGAGAGAGGTTCCTCGCGGCGCAGCCCACCGGCCAATGTGGCCGGCAAATTAGGTGTTGCCGGCCGCCTCATCGGCGTCAGTGAATGAGGTCGGCCTCGAGGAGGGCGCTCTGGCTGTTGATTGATGGCGGGTGTCTGCGACACAGAGGCCCCATGTCTGGCTTGTAAGAAGCTGAAACTATTCTGCTAATGTTTTTCATATTTTCACAGGTTACTTGTTGATGGCAATAACCATTTCAGACACTGGGTGACAAGAGAAAGTGACAAAGCAAAGCAGGAAACGCTACGCATTGCAACGGCTTGCCTGCCTCTTGTGACAGGCCGAGATGAAAAAACAACAGGAAGCCAGCTCCAAAAGTGCGTTTGTTGGAGGTTTTGCCTCCAAAAATCCATTCAATCACCAGATTCTTTTATAGATGTGAATTTTAATGCTAATCTTTTTATGTTTTTACACATAGACCTATTATATAAGTGCCTATGTTCAGTCCGATTTACTGTCCCCTTTACACGACCATAATTGCTTTAAAGTAGAAGACGTTTTAGATCATCGTGGAAGACGTTTTAGACCATCGTGGATGCGGAGTCTCAAACCCGTCCGTGATCACGAGAAGCCAACTAATCTTAAGATCCACCAGCAAAATTCACAAAGCAGGCTCTCAGGTGTTATGTGGCAACAATACAATTTTGTTGTTGTCTGTCTTACCTGCACGGATGTTGATTGGTGGTCATCATCATCATCATCATCATCACTACCAGAGTTAACCAGTTCTTCCTTGTCCAGGATGGCTTTCTTGGATGATGACATCTAAAATGTCCAGATACACACGAGTCTCTCAGTTCCTACATGGTATAGAACGTCAAGCTCTTCAGCTGGCTACTCCACAACATTTGGTATTTTGGGTTTCACTCTGGTGTCCATTGCATATGAAAGAAAGCTGACTATTTCTAAGACATTCCCTGCCAGACGCACCTTACAACACAAACACCTCCCCTAAATCCTTGAGAATTCTCTTTTACAACTTGCTGGTTCCACCTGGTGCGAGAGAAAATGTGTATATAATTTTATACAATTGCTGTAAAAGGTAAAATAGTAAAAATAATCATTTTGGCAAGATTTTTTGGCCAATGTTTTAAGGTCCATATTCGGTTGGTTGGGCCACAATTGGTTGGGCCCTTTTTCGAAGACATAAAATAAACGTACAACCGTCTTCTTATAAGCACAAAGAAACTCACGAGTTTGTTCTGCTTACCGAGGGTGTCAATCCGAGAATCAAGACTCGCACTCTGTTTCTGTCCTGGTCCAGCCAACGTGTTGCTTTTTAAAGCTCCTCTTTTTAAATTCTCTGCGAGAACAAATATATGTCATTTAAAAGCTTTATGAGTCATTCAAAAGCTTTGTGACATGTCATTTACAGGCACTTGCTTCCTATCACTTGTTTAAATTGTGCAGAATTAGGGGCAGGGTTTTCTTCCTGATATGAACAGAATGTGCTGGTGCTTTCCAATGGCAAAATGAAGCTTCCTGAACCAGTATTATAAAAGAATGTCCCATTGTGGCCAAATGAAGCTTTACGAATCATTGAGGCTTTCCGGTGAGGTACATGATATGAGTTCTTTCTTTAATGCTTATTTAAGTTAAAATCTGTTTAAGTGTGACCTTTTGGGACCGACCGTCAGCCTAGAGTAGGAGAGTAAGTTTATTGAATTCTGGATTGACCATCTGAGCCCGCAGGCTTTTGGAGGAAACCAAAGACTGAAATATTTTACATGCATGTAACAATGATTTTTTTAAACATGTCATCATTACAGAGAGCAAAATTGTCCAAATCTGTCAATTGGAATAATTGCTGTATACAAGGAATTGATCAGTTTTTAATTCTCTGTCCTGGATTTAAAGACTCTAATGGTGGATAATAATGGAGCTGTCTTGAAATATTTTTATCTCTATAACAAATTTCCAATTATATTTATTGAATATAAATCAATAGCAGTGTTCATATTTTAAAAACTACAGTGTGTCATCTCATGAAAGGCCACTAGGTGGTAACAAATCATACAAAAACATCAAATCTATTAATAAGAACAATTGCCGACTCTACAGTACATACTGCACTGTATTTGACAAAAAAAGTAAAAATAAAGAAGACAATGTATACAGAAAATTAAACACGTTCAGCAAAACAATGTAAATCTAAATGAAACTCAAGTACCGTTTTTTTCCATGTATAATGCGCCCCCATGTATAATACGCACCCTAAAAATGGCATGTTGATGCTGGAAAAAAGCCTGTACCCATGTATAATACGCACCCAAATTTTGACTCCTACTTAAGTCGGTTAACGTAAAATTATTTCAGAAAAAAGATCTTTGGGAACAACCGGATGTTATTCTGCCGGTCAGTATCACTGCGCATGCGCTAGCAAACTCGATAGCGAAGAAATGTTTCGGATTTGTGTAGGGTACATTGTGACAGCAAACAAGCTGATGATCGAGCAAGCGTCTGATACGAGAGCATTGTGTTCGTATGGAGCGTGTTTGACGTGAACAGCAGAGAAGAAAGCGCATCTGTAATGGCGGCCTCCGTATCATATCCGGATTTAAAAAAAAAAATTAAAAAAAAGATTTTTTTTTTTGGCTCCCATGTATAATGCGCACCCCAGATTTTAGGACAATAAATTAGTTAAATTTTGCGCATTATACATGGAAAAAAACGGTAATATTATTTAAGGGAAAAAATCCTAAAATTATCAAATCCATCAATCCATTTTCCGAACCGCTTGGTCCCCACAGGGGTCGCGGGTGTGCTGGAGCCTATCCCAGCTGTCATCAGGCAGTAGGCGGGGGACACCCTGAACCAGTTGCCAGCCAATCGCAGGGCACACAGAGACAAACAACCATTTGCACTCGCACTCACACCTAGGGACAATTTGGAGTCTTCAATCGGCCTACCAAGCAAGTTTTGGGGATGTGGGAGGAAACCGGAGTGCCCGGAGAAAATCCACGCGGGCCCGGGGAGAACATGCAAACTCCACACAGGGAGGGCCGGAGGTGGAATCGAACACGCACCCTCCTAACTGCTACCCAGCGCGTCACCGAGCCGCCCTGTACCACTTAGTCCCCACGGGGGTCGCGGGCGTGCTGGAGCCTATCCCAGCCGTCATCGGGCAGTAGGCGGGGGACACCCTGAACCGGTTGCCAGCCAATTGCAGGGCACACAGAGACAAACAAATCATATTTATTTTAAAATTCTTCATTGTATATTCATTCATATCCAGCAAAGGAAAAATATTTCTCAATTCACTCACCCTACCCCAACTGCTGTTTTTGCTTAACAAAACGAAAGTATTAGCCACATATTCTTTTCATGTCCAGACTTGTAGACTTGTAGATGCAAATAAATAGCTTGTAGAGGTCTATCCTCCTTCGGTGCAAAATAAAATAATATTCTGCCAAAACAGTGGTCCCGAGTTGCTTCTTGGTTATAATGGGGGTCCCTTGGACAAAACCAGTTGAAAAGCCCTGACTTCTAAAATATGTATTCACTCATTATAATCACAAAGACCAGAACATTTGAAAAAATACTTAATATTTTATTTGAGCAACATCACTGTCATGTACTGATATTGTACTGTGGGCCTACGTGATGACGTAGTGGGGGAGTGACGTTCAGGAAATGGATATGCAGGCAGAGCGGCAAGTTGATGGCCCTCTGTTTCATGAATAAAAGTGATTAAAGACATCGGTTCGGGTCCTGATTAAATTCAGACCGTGAAATGCCTGAAAGATTAATATTTTGTGTAGGGGGAGTTGAGTTAAAAATGTTAGTAGATTCTGGGGCAACGAGTAATGTCATGGGAGAAAATGTTTGGGAGAAGCTGAAAGCTGAAAACATAAAATGTGAATCATATGTGCCCAAAGAGCAGAGAAATATGTAGGTATGCATATTCCTCAACCCAGACACTATCTGTCAAAGGTGCTTTCAAATGTGTAATCGAGATAGGTGATAAGACTGAAGAAGCTGAATTCATTGTGATTAGAGGTAATGGTGAACCACTCCTTGGTAAAAAGACAGCTATTAAGCTTGGAGTACTAAAAATAGGGGAAAATGTTGCAGCAATCACAGATGTTAAAAGTATTCTGCAACAACAGTATTCAAATGTGTTCAAAGGAGTAGGTAAATTAAACACCAAACAAATCTCACTGTACATAGACCCAAATGTGAAACCAGTCGCTCAACCACTGAGACGGATACCCTATCATTTGCGGGATGCAGTCGAGAAGAAAATCAAGGAACTGATGGACATGGACATTGTGGAGAAGGTTGAAGGTCCTACTCCCTGGGTAAATCCGGTAGTGATTCTCCCAAAGAAACATGACAAAGACATTAGGATGTGTTTAGACATGAGAAAAGCTAATGAGGCTATTGTGAGGGAGAGATACCCCATCCCTACAGTGGATGAAATACTGCAAGGTCTGAATGGTTCTGCAATATTCAGTAAGCTTGATCTCAAATGGGGCTACCATCAGTTAGAGCTAACCCCAGAGTCCAGAGAAATAACAACGTTTGCTGTGCATAATGGTGTTTACAGGTACAAAAGACTGATATTTGGAGTCTCGTCCGGTAGTGAGCAAGACGTGGCTGTAGATCTGTTAGGACCACTACCAAACAATCAGTCTATATTTGTTTTAGTAGATTATTACAGTCGCTACTATGAGTATGAAGTAATGATGTCTACAACTACGGACAAAGTTATTGACTGTATTGAGGACATTTTCAGTAGGCATGGACTACCAGTGACGATCAAATCGGACAATGGACCACAGTTCAAATCTGACTTGTTCAGGGAATACTGTGAAACAAATGGAATCAAACATGTGAGAACAACACCAAAATGGGCACAAGCCAATGGAGAAGTGGAACGTCAAAATGCATCACTGATGAAGAGAATCAGGATTGCACAGGCAGAAGGGCTGGACTGGAAACGTAAACTGAGAAAATATGTAACTATTTACAGGAGCATTGAACACCCCACGACAGGGAAAAGTCCAGCTGAACTTCTTTTCAACAGAAAAATGAGAGGAAAGTTGCCTGACCTCTCTTGAGTCCAAAACAACGGCTCTAGATGTTCGTGACAGGGATGCTGAACAAAAAGGGAAAGCAAAGCTTTATGCTGAAGAACGACGAGGAGCCCAGTACTCAAATGTGGACATTGGAGACACAGTACTGGTACAACAGGACAAACAGGACAAATTCACAACACCATTCAATCCAACCCCACATAGAGTCGTGAGTAAAACTGGAAGTCAAGTGGTAATTGAATCCCCAACTGGAGCTCGCTACCACCGGAATACCACTCACGTGAAGAAATACCAATCATATGAGAATACTGAAGGACATGACACACCGAAGACTTTTACTGAAGGGGAGGGAAATGTACGGAGCAGAAATGTAGACAGTTACAACCAGACACCACAAGAGGGAGCTCAGGAACCTGAAATGAGGCCCCAGAGAGTCAAAAAGATACCAGCAAAGTTCAAAGATTTTGTGACAAAGTAAAAATAAAGGGTTGTGTCTGAATATGTTGTTCACTGTTTAAAAGAAAAAAATGTTTATGGGTTACATAAGAAAAGTTAGACAATACAATGTTCGGTTAGCAAAAGATGATGATGTAAATTACATGGTCAGTATTGGTATGTGATGGTACAGTTTATTTCTAAGGAAAGGGGGGATGTCATGTACTGTACTGGGGGATGTCATGTACTGTACTGGGATGTTATTGTACTGTGGGCCTACGTGATGACGTAGTGGGGGAGTGACGTTCAGGAAATGGATATGCAGGCAGAGCGGCAAGTGATGGCCCTCTGTTTCATGAATAAAAGTGATTAAAGACATCGGTTCGGGTCCTGATTAAATTCAGAGTGCATTACCTAATAAAGGTATAAGGTGAGCACACAACAATCACATAAAACAACGTTTTCAAACTCCAAGCCATTGTTGAAACTGCATCATATAAACACAAAATATCATTGGAGAAGATGCAGAGGACGGCTAACGACGATAGAGGGCGTTACTAGCACACAGGTCCCGAAGGCTGCCGATAATTAAAATACCTTTATCGTAAATATATACTGTAAAAAGAAAACTGAAAGTATGCCTCGCAAATTATGTGTGGATCTAATTAAATTTTGACCGTTTCGTATTTTATTGTACATTTGTGGCGTGTTCGTCATATTCTTTCATGAGTAAATGGTTTAGAAACTTTTTTAGTCGATAAAATGCTGACATAAACGTGCATGTGTACTGCCGTCTGACAGTCAGCTCGAATAGTCACAGCGGAAGCTGGTCGCCCCTCTCTCGGTTGATTAGCCGAGCGATTCCGTAATTGGCCGAGAATTGCCGAATCATCTGTCCTACCCGGACGGCTGGAGAAGCGGCAGGCAGCTGCGCCATGTTGGCCGACTCTCTCATGTATATGCGGGCTAAATATGAGAGAAAACACAATTGACGATCAGGCCAACTAAATCTTCCCGCGCGGGAGGTTGAAGACTGTGTGGTTTCATTTTTTTTCTCCCCCCCCCCCCCCCCCCTCTCGTGGAAAAGAAGCAAAACTGGTGGGGGGGCCGGAGATCCGCAGAGGCTCCGGACGGGCTTGGGAAAGCTCCCCACCGTCCCCATGAAGAGCACCGTTGATTCCGGCAGCGACTTTCCATGAAAAAAAGGAAACATCCGTGTTGCTATTTGGGCTTCTTATCCCGCTTCTCTGGGGGGTGGGCTTGGGGCCTGTTTGGCTCCATGTGTGCGCGTTAAAGCGACGGTCCTTTCACTATTTGTAGCACTATTTTGTTTTTATCGTGTTAGTTCCTCCCTCTTTCATTTTTAATTGATTTTTTACGATGAGTTTACCACCGAAAGTAGTTTCCAAACCCGCCGCCGCCGTCACCGTGAGTGGACCTGGAAGCGGACCCTCTCCGTCGAGCCAACTGCGAGCTACTCTGACCTCCGTGTCGCTGTCGCCGGGAGCCCCAGCAGTTCCCCAACCCGGATGCGTAGCGCCAACTCCGTATCCTTTGATCCGCACGGTAACCCATGATGTTCCCCAACACATCCTCCCCCTTTGATTTGGGCCCAGGAGTTGGACTTTTCTTAACGCTACAGTGAAAGCTCCATATGATGGTGGTTGTGGAAGGGGAGGGGGACAATTAGCTAGGATGCTAAGTGTGCTAACGCTAGCCGGCTTTCGAACGCCACCAGCCGAGATTATGTTTGTTTGGGGGGGGGGACACCCAAAATCAAACGAAATCTCGTGGTCAGTAATGCGTATTTTTATTCTATTGTAGTGTCAAAGCGACCTGACATTGTTGGTTAGTGCCAGGCTTTCCTGGCTCTCGACACCGGTTACCGGCGCCCGGCCGGACGGCTTTGTTCGCTTATCTTCGGTGGCTAACTGCATCCCTTCAGAAGGTTGCTAATGTTAGCCCCAAAATAAGGGCCGCTTTTGGGGAGGTGCCACCTCTTCTCCAGTGGTTGAGGGGGATGAGGGGTTGCACTCTGACAGGCCTGCCAGCTCGCTGAGCCCCTAAAAGACAAACGTTCTCGGCTGGTTTAGGTCCAGCAGAGGTGGCAGCGTTCTCATCATCCAAATCCCATTTTCTGTGAAGTATTTACATGTGTTTACCTGAAAAGCCTCAAAATCGTCCGACATGTTGGCAGTAGAAAGGGAAATTAACTTTCAATGTTTGCTGATACAGCAATTCGTGTTAAGATAAGTACAGTGCTCGTCAATGACAACAGTTTCCATCGTTTTCACATTTTGAATGTTTGTCAACTGCAAAATCCCTGGGATCGGCTGGCGACCAGTCCAGGGTGTACCCTACGTCTCTAGCCAAAATGGGTAGATGGCCACCAGCCACTACGTGCACTAACACGGCCAGTTCATATGTAACGACAATTAATGGCCACATTGGAAACTTTGACGTGAGGTATGTGCTATCAAGCTGCAAATATTTTAGTGAGATTTACATCATGTGAGGAGTGCCTGATAATAGTAAAAACTCATGCAGAGATGTCAGATTATCGCAATATCTGCAAAAAAATAAATTTGAATTGATAGAACATTATTTATTGCAGATAAGTTTGAGAAGCACTCGTAAGCAGTAACAAAACTATTAAAGGATGTCATGTAACATGTCGCCGGGTCGTTAAACTTTTGTTTTATGAAATGGCTCCAGTGTCTGTCAAACTTTAACGTCCATGGTGTGATGTCAAATGTCATTACCGCAGTTACCCTCCCTCACCTGCATTGTTGAGAGATGTTCACACAGAGTACACACTAGTCTACTGAGTCACGTCATCTCCAGTTACACTTCTAGCAATGTGTCAGTGTGAGATTGGCCAGTGCCATCTTGGTCAGTGAGTAATTGGCCCAAGATTGGTTGTTGGTTGATTGAAACTGCAGGTCCAAATGCAAAAGTAGAGCTTTAACAATTAATGAAACTAGTTGTTTTTAAGGTTTGTGATCATTGTTTCACATTATACAATACAACTTTCTTTACAATAGCTGCAAGAGAGCAATATGGCAACGGGACAACCACAAAGACATTGAAAACAGTAAATGGAAACATACATTTCTAAGCAGTAGTAACAGTCGCAAGTTAGTCAAGACTAATGTTGCTGCATTACTGCAAACTCATGCACGGCTTTGTGTGGAAGGGTGTTCGGGCCATGGCAGCGATCCAGACTGAAACCGTCAGTATATGACAGATTTTCTAAGTCTGGAATCATTACAAAAGCGCATCTGCTGTCGCAACCATTTAGAACCTTAAGACAAAAAGTATTTGAAATTAACTTACTATGCCTGTTTTTAGAAGACACTTTCTTCAAGCAGTAGAGAAAGTTTGCATTGTTCAAGAAGGCCATGATTTTTCAACAGACTGTTAATTTTCTTTTTTAATTTCTAGTTCTTGATTGTTAAATGACTATAAGAGGGTGGCTGATATTGGCTGCTGTCACTAGTATCAATGAAATAAGCCTGGCAACGATACAGTCACCAGGTATCGGTACTCGACTTGCCCATCCCTACTATTTTGTTAAGGCCGCCAGTGTTTGGGATCAGCATCGCCACCTAGTGGCCTGGCATGGATATTACGTTTTTTGCATTTCCGCTGTGAACAGGGATCGTTTTAAAACCAATTGGTTGTTGTCGCGTTAGGCGCTTGTTTGTAACCCAAAACTGGTGTTCTGTGTGTACATAGAACACAGTACAAAGACTGGTGTCCTTGTTTGACACTCCTGATTGTTGAATCTGTTTAACCTACTTTCCGCTGCATGGCTGTCAAAGTTTATCACTGTTGTATAGAACTCTTGATCTTTATAGAATGTGTTATATGAGTGGAATTAATACAAATATATGGCTTGTTGAGATTTTTGCTGCAGGGAGTTACACCTTGCCATTTGTGTTATGTCATTTGACTTATGAATGTCCTGTGACTGACTGCTGATGGTCCGATGCACCTCTTTCAATGATCTTAATCACCTTTACGTAAAAGCATTCCTCTTCCAGCCAGTAGTTAGTACCGTCATTGTGGTTACCATTATCCTTATTTCTCATGTAGTGAATGAATTGCGAGTCATTTTGAAAAATTCACCACAACCAATTGCTTCTCTATGCGAATCCATGACGTGTTGGAAAAGAAATAGAAATGTTGGAGTTTTTGTTCTGATAAATATATGATAAATATCTGCAAATGTTTTATTTTGATGAATGAATATATGAAAGGATGGACGTAAAATAACTTTTTTCTAACTAACCTCTTGGGGTCGTATAGACTTGACATTGCGTCTGGCACATGGCTCTCCAAGGGATCACCAGTTCCCACTTGTTGGGATTGTGCGCTCCCTGAAGGTGTGTGGTTGTGTAGTTTGTTGCTGTTCCTGGTTGCCGTAGGAACGCTCAGCACTTGCATCTGCTGGCGCGCAACCTCTAACAATGGCGGCGCTGCTTAGCATTCAGTGTGAGAGGCCAAGGTGGTGCTTCCCACCATCTGCCAGCAAAGGGCCAGGTCAGCCAGCCTTGCTTGAGCGTTGAGCACCCCCAGCGCCTTATTTCATTCCAACTCACCTCACTCCGTTGGAGGCCCTGCTGAGAAGCTGGCGGCTTTTTCCTCAGACCAATTAGATGATCGATGAATGGATTTAAACAAGTTCAAAATTCAGATTAACATGCTCATCTTGCTTTGGATTACACTGATGACATGACGCGTGTCTGAACGTGACACATGGGATTTAAAAAAAAAAAAATGAAGTCCCTTGTAGCGTCCAGTAGCAATAGTTGGCTCTGTGACAATTTATCGCGCAAATTCAGCTATGAGACCCATCTCCATTTTTGTCATACTTACAAGTTACGCATATATAGGGCAGGTGCATGTATGTGTGTCAACTGCCTGTGAAAATGTGGTTATGTCAGTGCGCTCTCTGTGGGACGTTTATAAATAAATTGCTGAGCTGTTATGAGCCAGCATTCAGGATGGCGTCTTCCAGAGAGGGCGTGCCCGTGATTAAAGACAGCTTCCTGGTTGATGTCATAAGACTTGCTCGCTATTGTTCGTATTGTGCATTCCAGATGTGCTTTTTTTTTTTTTTTCAATTTTTTTTTTTTTTAAAGACAAACAGCTCCTCTGTGGAATCTTCAGTGTTCAATGGGCTGTCTAGAAGTCATGTTGACGAGGTTGGATGCTACAAGTGCTTTTTTGAGATAAACATGAACTTGTTAACAGG
The DNA here is from genome assembly GCF_033458585.1 of Syngnathus typhle. Classification (NCBI taxonomy): domain Eukaryota; kingdom Metazoa; phylum Chordata; class Actinopteri; order Syngnathiformes; family Syngnathidae; genus Syngnathus; species Syngnathus typhle. Next base: position 2,399,655 of record NC_083748.1, on the reverse strand, counting down.
ATGATGATCTAAAGCAGATGACGTAGTAGTCACCTATTCTGACAGATTTGTAATTTTTTTTCCTTTTTTAAATATATTTATTTATTTAGCAGTTGCTGGCACTGTAATTGGAACTTTTGGAGCATTTTGGAGATGCTGCTTTGATGCACACTCGACTAAGGCTGGATTGTTATTTTGTTACTGGGGTTTCTTGTTGGGGGGAGAAATAATTGTCTATGCATTGGCAGTATCTAAGAATAACAACAGGTGTTATAGTATTTGTTTGTCACTTGTGTATTTACGCTGCCATGACGTACAGTATACCCTCAGCCATTTGAGGGCAGAAAAGAAAATCTGTCATGTGAGTTTAACCTGTATCAGGACTGCATTTGAGTCACCTGGGGCCCACAAAGGAGGAACCTTGGCGATGCTTCTTGAGTTGCTGAGACGTTGACATTTTTTAAAGGCCTCACCAGTTATTGGGCTGATAGATGTGACATTTTGTACAGACCCCTATTGTGGACATGCGGTGAATCCTAATGAATTTTGATGATACTCGACCTATTTTTGACATGTTTTATTCTTGTATTCTAAAGTTTTCAACAGTGAAGCCCAGCTATTCCCGTTATCATTGGGAGGTTTGTTTCAAAAAATTCAAATTATTCAGTTGACGTTGCATAGAAATAACAGGAAAACTTCATACCGTTTTTTTTCCGTGTATAGTGCGCCCCCATGTATAATACGCACCCTAAAAATGGCATGCTGATGCTGGAAAAAAGCCTGTACCCATGTATAATACGCACCCAATTTTTATGAATTTTTTTTTATGAATTTTTTTTTTCTTTTTTTCTTTTTTTCTTTTTTTTTTTTAAGTCCCAATGATCGTCATACACGCAGGGAGGCATCGGGTCCCATTTTTATATTCTTTGGTATGGTCTTAACTAGGCTGGATGTAATTTTTTTTGCAGGCGTTGATTTCTCCGACTGCCCATAAACGCACCACCGCGCTCCATGCGCGCACGGGAAAGAGGCGTGCGGACGTGAAAAAGGCGGCTCTGTATGGGAGAGACGTTGAAGAGGAATAAAAACACCCTTGGAAACCAAAACTTGGTGATTTCAAGTTTCATTTCGAGGGACATTTGTCACGTCTCGTCCCCAGTTTTGCTATGTGTCTAGGTTGCCATAGTTTCTGTTCACGTCGCCCCTCTCTTCCTGTGTCACCTCAATCGATGTAACGTGTTTTGTATTTAAGTCCTGTCTGCCCCTCGCTCACCGTCGGATCATTGCATGTGTTACTGTCATGATGTCTGTTTGCTTTCTGTTCCTGTCTTTGGTAATGTCACCCTGTCTTTTTGTTCCGCGTCTTTGTCGGTCAGTCCTGTTGTTGGTTTTGTTTTCTTAAAAAAAAAAAAAAAAAAAATTAAAAAAAAATTTTTTTTTAATTTTTTGTACCCATGTATAATGCGCACCCCAGATTTTAGGACAATAAATTCGTTAAATTTTGCGCACTATACACGGAAAAAAGCGGTGTGCAGATTATTTTTGAAGGTGTAGTAAATTTAATGGGGTTAATATACATGTGACTTTTTTATGGCAGCAAATAAGTTAGGCCAGTGCTTCTCAATTATTTTCTGTTACGCCCCCCCCTAGCAAGAAGAAAACTATTCGCGCCCCCCCTCCCCACCGTGACTATCCTAACTTGTCTTGTAAGTCGTAAAATGTTGCACTGTCGCAAACGTGACAGAAGTAACAATGAGAGCGCCACTGCCCCCTGCTGTAGTAAACGCGCTATTACACTTTATTCTAGTACTGCCAAAAAAAAAGCCTGTTCCCCAGGGTCACACGCGCCCCCCCAGGAATAGCACCGCGCCCCCCAAGGGGGGCGCGCCCCACTATTTGAGAAGCACTGAGTTAGGCCAAAGTTCCTCCATAAATTTACAATGGATAGACAGAATTTTTAACAGGCAAATATGACACTCTCTAACCATGAAATAGAAGCTGTATGGCTTTCTGTTTGTTATATATTCCATGATAAGACTTAGTTCCCAGATTTTGGCTTGTGAGGCTTGAATTCACTAAGCTACCATCTATTGTTTGTATTGCCGTGGTCGCAGCTGCAGCATGCAGTGAAAAGCTTTGTTAGTGCCAAGTGTGTGTGCGCGTGCGTGCGCCTTTGGGAAAGAATAAGCAAGAGAGGAGTGGACCAACAGCAAGAAGACAGCGCGTTAGCACCATCTGGGACATGTCCGTTCACTTCCTGTGCCTCCAATCTTGATTCGTCGTCTCTGATGGTTTGGGTAGCCTGCGTCATTGAGCGAGACTTTGAATTTGTTTAGATTGCAGCTCAATTCCGATGTCTCTTTTTTGCCGATGTGTATCTGATCATTTTGTTTATTTTTTTACATGCAGTGTGAAGGTATTTCTGGGCCTCAAGGATGAGTTTAAAGACCGGAGCACCACCCTTGAAAGTTCTGTTAATTGTATTGAAGGTTGCTGAAAGTAGTTCTCAATTGATTTAGGCTGTATGAATGTCATTTTGCATCTTCTGCCACTCTGATTTTCTTTCTGAGCGTTTCACTCTTTAGGCATGAGTAATTTATACTAAATAAAATTATGACACTTAATAATTAATAATAATTTTTTTGGGCTTGCTTAGGCCTGGCAGCAGGCCAAGAGTGTCATCTGGATTGCCGCCTTGTGAGACTAGTGAGCAGTGACTTTGAGCCAGGAGGAGGACAGCCACGCGCTGCTTTTTCCCCTAAAGCATGTGACCAGCAGTTTGCGAGTGTGACAGACAAGTGGCCAAGCAGGTTAACCACGGGCTTCCCTCACATGTGTGCTTGTCAGGCGCTCCCTCTTTTGGGTGCTCTGCGACGCCTCACTAAGTGGCTCTCTGCATCTGCTCATTCTCAGCATTGCCGCTTGACTAACATTCAAGCTGAGGACTTTTGAAGTGAGTTATAACAGGACATTTTCAGTTCACTCTTTAGGTATAGTCTTGTGTGTAGGCTGAGAAAATCCACTTCATGTTTTCCCTTTGATGCAGTGAATGGTTTTAGGTACATGGTGTACTCTGAGATGAAGGGGTTTGTTTGGTGGTTGGGGGTGGGACTTAGGGGAATCCTTGCAATGAAACCCGCCAAGGCACCGTCGAAATCCCTTTTCGAAATAAATGTGCTTCAGTATGGTTGATACATTAATTCTATCGTTTCTACCAATTTAAAACTTCCTGTTGGTGTCCCAAATGTAGCATCAGTGACATTTGAAAGACTCTCTCTTGCTCTCTTGAAATAAACAACCCGAACAAACCAACCGAACCATGTATCACAGTGCTGGTTTTCCTTAAAACGCACCTTTGCAGGATTCCTCGGGTTCCACAGTCACTGGATGACAGAATCTTCTCCACGCAGCCTGGAGTTGCCGCCGTCTACAGTGTGAGTATACACGCACACGTGCACACGCACAGCTGTGCATCTTGACACATCTCGTATCAAAATTAAAATATTATTGCTAAAGACCATGTACAAGTACAACGGTACCTTGACTTGGTTTCTGTACTTTCTGCATGCTACATGTGCACCATTTAAAGGGCCTCAAGTAAATTGGCAAGTGATGTTGAGTCAAGTTGGATGGCGTGAGTGTCCAGGTGTGAGTTGTGGCCTATAGCAGGTCCTTCCGAGTGTTCTGATTTTGTGGTATTTGGTAGATACCAATATGTAGTCCATAATAATAATAATATTCTCATTCTAAATGCACATGAGCATCTACATGGCAGATGGGTATGACTCACCTTGTCCGGCAATTAAATTCAAATTATTCTGCGTATTCAAACCAGTTGTGCTTTTGGCTACGGGGGGAGTGCTTAGTTTGCAGGGCATGCTGTATAATCACTGTAAGATGCATCAATTAAAGCAATGCCCGTGGCGTGAAGCATTTGTTCTACGTGAGAGGAATGAACGTTACAGATCCTATACAGCTGCACCTCCCCCACCCCATGGCTCCATATGTCCTCTGCCTCAGTCAGCCGCCCAAGCAGAGCAGGCCCCTCCCCTGGCAACAGCAGCGAGATTAGTTGCTTTATCCTGGGTCATGTGAGGGAAGTGTGCCACACAAAGGAGCTGGGGAGATGAGCATAAACGACGGCGGCTGCACCCCCAGGTCCTGGTGCCCGCAGCCGCGTTGCAACGATGAGCAAGCTGAATGTCATCGTTGTCAGGAAGAAAAAGACTCTTTTGAGGACAGTCGTTGGTGAAACGCGCAGGCTTCTTGTTGCCTTGCCGCAGTGTCTGCTCTCATTCCGCCGTGTGTCGGAGTGGTGAGAACAGTGCCAGCTGTGGCAGGCAAGCCCTTTCCTGCCATTCCGAGCTCAACCCGGTGTGCACTTTCGCACAGTGTGCCTCAATCAGATGATTGAAGTGGATGTAATTTATTTTTTATTTATTTTATTTAATAATCAAGTAAGCAGTTTTGGTCCTCTGTGCTATGTTGAAGTTGGACAACTCAAAATCCGGACACTAAATCGTAAAGCCCATGAAAAGCGATTACTCCACTAGTAATAGAGAGGAGATTCATTTTATTTCCATGCTGTCAAACTCTCATTGATGAGGTATATATAAATCTATCCTTCCATGCATGACTTCAGCACCAGTGGCAGACAATGAATCGCTCTCAACACGAGGCAGACTGTCAGACTTCACACCCCTGCCAACATTTGCGTGTTCCAAGTGTCTCATTAGCAGCACTGATCGAGCCTAAAGCACACTGTTTTCTCATCCCACAGCTCCCCAGGCACGCCGGCCCTCCTTACACGTCTCACGACATCACAAAGGGACACCCGAGCTTGGCGGGCACCCCACCGGGTCATGCCCACTCACCGGCGCTCTCTCAGGTATCCGTACCCACAGCTCCCACGTATCGCTATCCTAAGGGCTGGGAGACAGGCGGAGGGGTGAGTTTCGTGTGGTATTCGCCGTCTTCATCCTCTTTGCGTACTTATATTTGCGTTTTCTAAATGTTTGCTTGCATCTGTCGTGTAAATATCTTATTTCTACATTTGCAAATGTGATGGAGCAAAATACAATGGCAGTTCAATTGTGCATGAGGCCAATTTAGGAACGCCTGTGCCATGTAGTCTCTGTAAACGTGTGAGAGCATCATAGGCATCTTCAGTGTTGGCAGTTTGGTCGCCCACTGTGAGTCCTGGGAGCAGCTCTGGTCTTAACGTGCTAAAAATAGCGTACTCAGCCAGCACACTCTTAAATGGGCACAACCATACTAAGAAAAGGAGATAAACTGGCTTCTCGCATGGCTCTGATGAGCAATAATGCGCCGCAAGAGTTGCAGACCTCCGGGGTGCCATTATGTACAAGATGTCAACCCCAATTTCATAACATTTATTGCGGCAACATGTAAACAGGCAGCCTACTTCATAGCAAGATGAGCTGATGTCCATAACACTGTGGCTGATGAAATGTGTGGACCTCAATTAATTTAAAGCTGACCTTTGTCTTGTCTCCCCACCCCCCAACCCCCCCTCGACAGTCTCCGTACAACCCTGGACAGAATGCTGGCTCCGCCCCTTTAGTGTATTCTCCTCAGACACAGCCAATGAATGCACAGCCGCAGAGTCGCCCGGTAAGTGTCACCCCGAACCCCCTTATGCCTCCAACAAATTAATTGATACTGAAGTGTATCTGCCCAAAACACTTCATGGTACAAAGGCTCATATTTACCGTTTCTTTCCATGTATAATGCACCCCCATGTATAATACGCACCCTAAAAATGGCATGTTGATGCTGGAAAAAAGCCTGTACCCATCTGTAATACGCACCCAAATTTTATTTTTATTTATTTTTAAGTCCCAATGATCGTCACACACGCATCTGGGTGTGGTGAAATTTGTCCTCTGCATTTGACCCATCCCCGTGTGATTTTGATCCATCCCCTGGGGGAGAGGGGGAGCAGTGAGCAACAGCGGCGCCGCGCTCGGGAATCATTTGGTGATCTAATGCCCCAATTCCAACCCTTAATGCTGAGTGCCAAGCAGGGAGGCAATGGGTCCCATTTTTATTGTCTTTGGTATGGTCTTAACTAGGCTGGATGTATTTTTTTTGTTGGCGTTGATTTCTCCGACTGCCCGTAAAGGCACCACCGCGATCAGTTCGGTTAAAATGAAAAAAGAGAAAAGTGACGTGCGGACATGTGAAAAAGGCGGCTCTGTATGGGAGAGAAGTTGAAGAGGAATAAAAACACCCTTGGAAACCAAAACTTGCCCCTCGTCGTGACTCGGGGCCGCAACAAATGTTTCGGATTTGTGTAGGGTACATTGTGACAGCAAACGAGCAAGTGATCGAGCAAGCGTCTGATACGAGAGCATTGCGTTCGTATGGAGCGTGTTTGAAGTGAACAGCAGAGACGAAAGGAGCAAGGCAAAGTGTTGTGAAATAAAATATTACCTGTAATACGCATTTTGTTATTTGCTGATTGTATTAAACTATCACATTCATTGTCAGTCAAGAAGAGAAGAGGACTATTCGCATCGGATCCATAGTGCGCATGCGCAGTGATACTGCCTCCGTATGACGTCCAATCCGCGATGGAGATTAAAAAACAAACAATATTTGACAATAACACAGGTTTCTGTTCCTGTCTTTGGTAATGTCACCCTGTCTTTTTGTTCCACGTCTTTGTCGGTCAGTCCTGTTGTTAGTTTTGTTAGAGAGTTATGTTAGTTTACCAAGTCTGTGTTTTGAGTTCCTCCAATGAACCCTGGTCCAAGCTGCACTTGGTCGCCCTGCTCCTTTCCACACTCCATCCGTGACAAGATTTTCTTCAAAAATTGTTGTACCATGATTTTCTTTAAAAAATAAATTTTTTTTAAATTGTACCCATGTATTATGCGCACCCCAGATTTTAGGACAATAAATTAGTTAAATTTTGCGCATTATACATGGGAAAAAAACGGTACTTATCTGCAAACTTCATCTATTGAATTGTAAAGCACTGCTTCTGTTTTAGCTCCTGTGTGACGACGGCATGATAGTATATTCCAAAGTGCATTGTCGCCGCAGGAGCAGATCTCTTTCATAGATCGAACAACTCCTGTGGTTTAATGTTCTCAATGAGTTCAAGCCCTGGTTAGTCAGTTAACTAAGACGAAGTTGCTGCATCATGCTCTTGATTGCTCTTTACCGTCTGCTTCTACATTGCTAATTTCTTGTGTCTCTTGTACTCTTCCCTCTGTCCGCTTTGCCACCACTGCTTCAAACATCTTCCCACCAATCAGTTCGCGACAGGCCCACGACCGACCCCCCATCAGGTATATACTTCTATGACTATCATGAAATGTTGATTTGAAAGCTTGGCTATTTTAATGTTCAACAGACGACGCAGTGGAACTAAATGCACAAGCTAATTGACATTAAGGTTCTAATTTCAAAAAGGTTTCTATTTCCGTGAGAATTATGTCATGTAAACTGGGTTTTATTTAAATGATTTGCATCCTGGGTCGTCACTTGATCACACTAATTGATTTACTCAGCTGTTCCAAGTGCGCAATTTTAATGTATTCTCACTATTAAACAAACCACATAGCATTGCCTTTCAGTTGGTTAGCTCAGCGCTAATGCTAAATAGCACCATGTTAGCCTTTTAGGCAAAGGCTTGAACACAAGTATTGCAGAAGCACTTGTTTATAGTGTAACAGTACTCAAGTCATATTCTTTATCCTATGTGACTATTGACTAATATTGCCGTACTGATGAGCTTGGAGGAGTTGAGACATCTATACTGCCCTCAGGTGGTCAATGCAGGCACAACCAAAAGGTCTGCTCAATGGCCATTCACTTGCTCCAGTGTGACAAAAAAACTTTTAAACTCCCTTTTTGTTGTACTGGATTGTGTCATTATTATTAGTAGTAGTAGTATTAGATCATTACACGACTCACAGAGCATCAAATAATATCAATTGCACGATGTGATCTTGACATTTGACTCCTGTGATAAGGTGTCATCAGAGTCGAAGGAAAACTTGATTGAGATCACGTCTGATCGTGTAGTCGGTGTTGTCGCTATGCGGATCTTAACATGTCCAATTACCGATGACCTTTTTTTGCGGCTTGCTGAGTCATCATGCCCTTCCCAGCCACTAGCTCTACCGTATGCAAAACTATTTTCAACTGTAGTCTTCAGCTTTTGATGTTTTCGGTACCCCCCTCTTGACAAGTCATATGAGGTCAATGAGTGTGGGCCGTTTGGTGTGAATGCACATGCACGCATGCACACACACACTGAGCGCATGCGCTAGCTGTCACTAACTGGCGCTATGCTCTGTTGTGCCGCCACGGAAGTGGAGTCGGAAAGCAGATGAAGCCAAACAGTAAAGCTTTTTATTCCAATGGAGAAGCTTCCATTGTGCCCTGAGTAAGACACTCAATGTGCAGCCATGAAGAAATTCATTCATTTGGTGAAGAGTGGCCTATTCTTTTGAGTTTATATGCTTAAATGGGCGAGTGCATTTACAAAAAAAAAAAGTTATATTGTGTGTGTTATTTTGTACTGTTTCCAAGTCTGTGTGTGCACCCGTTTGTTTGTCCTTGTGTGCAATTCTGTGTGTGTGTATGTCGACAAGCCAATAAATTCTGACTGTACTCAGTAAGCGGTTTCCACTCGCCCTCCCACTTCAACGCTCATCCTGAGACTTGTATTTTTATTCCAAGTGGTCCGTGTCGGGTCGTCGGAAATAATTGTGTGCTTTCTATGCGTGAGCGCACGCGTCGTGTCTGCAGTCTTACCAGTGCAATTGGCTTTTCTCTCTTTCCTGCTGTCAAGGGAGGATTCAGGCCCTTCCAGGTAACCCGATTGCAGACCTGCATGGCATGATGATGAGGATGACGAGGAGGGGCTCTCCTGTCCCCTCCTCACAATTCACACGACGGACCTCTGGCGTCGTCTTTTGTATTTGTAGAGAGCAGGGGTGGGGAACTTCTGTCATCATTTCAAGTATTTAGAGGACCAGACTAAATTTAGGAACAAATCCTGATGCAGAGATAAACACTCATGTTTATTATTAGACATTGTGAGCTGTTTTAGGCCACAGTCTGGAGGTTCGCCACCCCTTTTGTAGAGGAAACGCTTTGACTTTTGTTCATCATTTGCCATTTTATTTTTTGCGTATGACTCATCATCTCCTAACCCGCTTGCTCACTTGCACAAACAGCATGCAGCTTTCACAATGTACATTTTAGTCCTCACATTTTTTTTCCTGGAGTAGTAAGGCTGTCTAGAGAAGCTGTCCCTGTTGAATGGATGGGGTTTATTTCCCATCTTTACGCTGATCAATTTGGCAGAGTTTTACTGAGCAATTTTTCAAGAAAGCCCATTACAGTTGTTATATGTCCATTTTGAAGTGCTTTTCTCACCTAGTTGAAGCTGGATGAATTTCGGACAAAAAAACAAGACTACAACACTGCTTATTTGACGGCTTCACAAAGCCCGGTGCTTTGTATGATGTCACAATAGTAACCTTCCGTGTTTGCTTTCTTCATCGTAAATGCCAAGTACAAGTGTTTATTTAGTATATTAATTCATTAATGACATGACATTGTGCTTTTAGGGCATTGGGTTCATCATGCTAATGAGCCAATCCAGTGGAACTATTGCAACTTTTTAACCTCTTCCAAGCTTAAAAGTGCGTGGTTGCTCGTTTGTTGGTAGGTTAGTGTGTTGGATATTTTGTTAACTTGCAGGCTTGTGCGTGAACCACATATCTTGATTTCCAGGAAATATTGAAAGAATTGGTTGGATTTGAAATGTATTTTTGTCCGGCAAAGCCTTTTCTTAATGCACATCACCACCACTACCAGTAAATGAGTGGTACATTATCATCTGGCACCTGAAAAAAATATGCTGGAGTTAGCGTTCACTTCCCCCCTCCCTTTTGTTTTTTTATTTTTAAACCTGACAGGCAAAAATGTCTTATGAATAAGCAGTATGGAAACGGACAGTGGAAATGAGCATAACAAAGCAAGACCACCCATCGCCTCCGCTGTACACTTGTTGGGCAACAATAGCTTCAGCTTCCTCTCCTCCTTTCTGTTGTTTTCCTTTCAGCTTTTCCAGAGCCAGATGCAGAATGCAAGGCCCACCATCCCCACAAACACCCCCACCATACGGCCCGGCTCCCAGGCCCCCACGGCGGCCGTCTACCCTACTAATCAAGCAATCATGATGACCATGGCGCCCATGCCTTTTCCGTCACCGCAGGCTGCACAGTACTACATATCACAGGTCAGGCGCAGTGTGTATACCGTAAATTACGGACTATAAACCGCACCGGATTATAAACCGCACCAGCTAAAATTGGGGGATATTTTAGTTTTTTTCTTATATAAACCGCACCGGACTATAAACCGCACGTGCACACGAATTTTTTTACAAAGAAAGACCGTTCACAGAAAGCCTTTTTAAAGTTTTAGTAACATACTTTAACATGTCTTTCTAAACATTGCCTGTGACGCAGCCGTAGTACCGCAGCAACACGGAAGTGTGCACGCGAGTTATTAACAAAGAAAGACTGGACACAGAAAGCTTTTTTAAAGTTTTAATAACATACCTTAACATTTCTTTCCAACGCACGTTATTAACAAAGAAAAACTGGACACAGAAAGCTTTTTTAAAGTTTTAATAACATACCTTAACATTTCTTTCCAAACACTGCCCGTGCCGCGGCAGTAATACCAAAACTAATAGGGCTGGATTAAAAAAAACATACCCGGTAAAAGTCACTGAGACACGGCAGTAATACCAAGACTAATAAGGCTGGATTAAAAAAACATACCCGGTAAAAGTCACTGAGACGCGGCGGTAACACAGCAGCAACACGGTAGTACAGCACCAACAGGGCTCGTTAAAAAACATACCAGTAAAAGTAAGAAAAGAGCTTCATCGTCTTCATCTTCCTCCAGTCCACTGAAACCACCGAAGCCTTCCTCCTCAGCGTCCGATTGAAATAGCGTTAGATATCCTTCGCCTCACACTTTCTCAGTCTCTCTTTCGTCGTCGCTTTTATGCATTTCTTCGAGTGTGATGAGAGTCTGTTCATGTTAATTTTATTCATGCACGAAGCGCTAAATTACATTAAACTAGCGAGCGACACGTATAGCTCCAGAGTAGACAGACGGGACCACGAAATAAAGAAAAGGGTGACGCAACCGTCTTGACAAACTAGCACGTCTTCTTCGGCGCATTATCTCTTCTTTGTCTGTCTCGCTCTTGCTTCCTGCTAGAGCGCCCCGGAGGCCGTAAAATCGTATCGTGCAGTGATCGCGGTGGTGCGTTTACGGGCAGTCGGAGAAATCAACGCCAACAAAATAAATTACATCCAGCCTAGTTAAGACCATACCAAAGACTATAAAAATGGGACCCATTGCCTCCCTGCGTGTGTGACGATCATTGGGACTTAAAAATAAATAAATAAAAAAATAAAAAAATGTGGGTGCGTATTATACATGGGTACAGGCTTTTTTCCAGCATCAACATGCCATTTTTTGGGTGCGTATTATACATGGGGGCGCATTATACATGGAAAAAGACGGTAAGTGTTTAATTGCCTTTAATGTGTATAGGAGGGATAAAACTATTTTGAAATGTTCTGTTTTGTTATAGTTCATTTAGATTGTTTTTCTCTCACCATCTGCAGCATATTCCTCACATTGTTTGGGAATAAAGAGGTATATTATTCTTGATTTTAATATGTAAAGCTATGGGACACCTTACAACATTTAAATTGTGGCAAAAACATAATGGCCAATTTGAGCTTCTTTCTGTCAATGTTGTGACTTTTCAATGCGGTATCGCCATGCTGATTTGCTTTTTGAGATAAAAAGTAGAAGGAAAGCTGTTTTACCAGTTTTGCTGTGAAACACACTCATCTAAATGTGCCTGAGGAGAGGAGTGCTCTTTTCTCGTCCTTATTGACGTCTTTGTCTCTCTGCAGTTTCGTCACAGCACTGCCTATGTGGCGCCTCCTCAGCAGTATTCTGTCCAGCCCCCAGGATCTGGCACCTTCTATCCAGGTCCAGGACCAGGGGAGTACCCGTCCCCCTATCGTGAGTTTTTCCTAAATTCAAAAGACTCACACACCATAAAAAACGCCAACAATTGTGACCATTGCTTTTGAATGTAGTCATACTAAAACCACCCCCTTCACCCCCACCCCAAGATTCCATCAGGTACCACCAAACTGTGTCACCTTCTGTCCCAGCCCCCGTGCCCACAGCCGGCCCGCCATACTACCCGGGGCAGACGGTGTACTCGGCGTCGCCGCCCATCATAGTGCCTACACCACAGCAACCTCCACCAGCCAAGCGCGAGAAAAAAACAGTGAGCACCTTAGTAGTTCATTCAGGGTTTGTAATATAAATATTAGGGGTGTAACGATTCATCGATACACATCGATTAATCAATATAATGCTCTACGATTTATTGGCATCGATGCTAAACGTAAACGTTAGGGGTGTAAATCGCGGGTTTTGTCACGATACAATATAATACCGATACAAAGAACTACGATAAGATATTTGCCGATATCTTAAAGCCTGCTGCGATTCATTCACGATATATCGCGATATAGTGCTCGACGATCGATTTTTTTTTTTTTTTAATAAAAAATATAGAACAATATCTTGATTTATAACAATTCATACGCAAAATCAACAAGGTACTGCAAACTCTTTATTTAGGAAATTACAAGAGTATTGCAGTATACAAAGTGCTTATTTTAACACTGAACTTTGATGTCTTGTTTTTTCTTTAAATGTGCGGTGAGATTTGTGCTCCCTGAATATTTGATAACCGCATGGCAGGATTTACAAACTGCACGTGTCTTGTCGGTTGAGCCGTCTTTTCTTTGGAATCCAAAGTGCTTCCAAACAAATGACCTGGAGCCTAAAGGAGAGCAAATGTCCTCGTCTTTTTGGACACTAGCCATAGCACCAGCCCAGGAGCAGCGTACTAGTTGTCGACTCCCCTTTCACGTGCCTGCTCTGCTCACAACACAACAACGCCAGGCGCACTGCTCCCGGAAAGAGGAAGCAAGCAACAATGAACTGGATTTCAAAATAAAGTTGCGTCTAATGTCCGAGGTCAAACACGGCGATATAAATCGATGTTTACGTTTAGCATCGATGCCAATAAATCGTAGAGCATTATATCGATTAATCGATGTGTATCGATGTATCGTTACACCCCTAGTAAACATTGATTTATATATTTCTTAAGTAACAGTATCGATATGATATCGTATCGTGACAAAACCCGCAATTTACACCCCTAATAAATATGTCCTTTAACTATGACTTTACAACTGCGTTAGTGGTAGAGCACTGTACAAATGTGTGTTACGAGAAGCCTTCAGCAGCAGTTGTTGGACATGTGCGCTTTAGTGAGATGTGCTCTTTTTGTGCCATTGTCCTCCCAGATTCGTATCCGCGACCCCAATCGGGGTGGAAGGGACATCACTGAGGAGATCATGGCAGGAGGGTCGGGGAGCAGGAACTCAACCCCCCCTGCCGGCCCTCCTTCCTCTACTCCTACCCCCCCTCAGGTAGGCTCAACGTACTATGGCTTTAAGAGCAGGCCAGCTCTAAATGCTGATGTGGCGGCTTTTTGTCCTCCCTGTGTGTTAACAGTGTGTCTTTCCTGTCCCTCTGTCTTTCTGTTTGATTTTGTTTGTTTTGATTTTTGGCATGTATCCGCGTCCTTTGTGCTGTAATTGCTGTCACATTAAACTTCATCCCGTTGCTCCGTTTGTCTTATTACACACCACACCTCATTTGGATTCATTGTTTCTGCTTAATTCCGCTTTGTACTTTTTTGTTGTCTAATGCTGTCTGGCATCTCTTTGGCTTCTGTTGATTTGTGTGCTGCTCAGTTCTCCTGGCCCCACCCTCATTATTATCCTCACGTGTTCTACCTCAAACCGCAGCAGCCACTGAGCAGCAGGCAGACTCCGGAGCTGCAGTCGGCCTCGCAGCTTCCCCAGCCTCAGCATGGCTCTTCTGAAGACTTTACGCCAGAGCCCTCGGCGTCCCCGCAGCAGCCGCAACAAGCGGTAACAACCGGCGCCCAAGAAGCCAAACCAGGGCCAGGTGGGCTTCAATACATACATTCAGTTTTGGGATTGACCAACTCGGAAACACTTGTGTTCCCATTGAAAATAAAAATATACTAGTCCCCAAAAATTTGGAAAACTCTGCTTTCTGATAAAATTTCAAAATAAATCTAAACGCGCCTAAGCGTCTTTTCCATGATTTGTAAATAGCTCTGGTAAACGCATGAAATGAAACTTGTCCCTTGATGATATCACTATTTCTTTTTGCTAACATTTGTTAGCTGTGCTTTTGCTCCTTACAGGTGTGTCACCAAAATTGGAACCATTGGTCCAAAAGTCTTCCCCAACTGGCCTCCTGCAGCCGGAAACTCCATTGGAGAGACTGGAAGCATCGCAACCCTCTTCCACTGATGAACCCGAGCTTGCCTTCCCTGCCGCTCAGCCCGCCCTCGGGGTCCTGTCGCCCACGGCTGTCGACACTGGTGACCAGCCGCCCTCGACTGCTTCATTCTGCTCTGACGGGGAGCATCAATATTCTTCGACGGCGCCTTGTATTCCCACCGCTGACAACACACTTTCGGACGCCCACTCTCGGACTCCGACTGTCTCACTGTCATCGATTTCCAAGGCTGTGAATGGTGTCGCGGATCCTGACACCGATGCGGATGTGCCGTCCCCTGAGATACCTTTGGCGTCCCCATCTGAAGCAAATCCTCTTGTTGCTTCTCCCTCTTTTCAAGAGACCTCCTCTTTGGAAATCTCACCCTCTGACGTCAGGCCAGAGGTGCCCGTCGCTGCTGAGCTGTCTCCCATGACGTCTTTGGCGATGGTCACCCTGACCTCCAGCCCTGTCCCAACTTTGCGTGTCTCGGTCCCCCCCGGCCTTCCCCCTCTTGTGCAGGCCACAGCAGAGACCGATGAGCCCAAGCAGCCCCTGGAGAGAAAGGACCTTGTCACCGGGGTGGGGGCAGAGGCCGCTGGAGTCGTTACTGAAGCAGAGCCCGAGCATAATTCATTCACTCGGAAGAGCCCCACTACAGGTACATGAACACAATGGAAACAGCTTACTTATAAACTTTCACTCCATACAGTATGTTTGAGAAATAATTCTGATTTTAAATTGTAGTCATTTGAAGTAATTGGAGTACCAAAGAAACTCCTGAAGGTGTAAAAAGCTCTAAAGTGTAGCTAATATTTGCAGTAAATCAGGCTTCAGCTGCTACACCAAAGACCTGGAGGAAACCAAATGAATTGATTCACTCCAGAGGAACACCTCTGAAGGAGAATGAGGTAAGAGAAGGAAGATGCTTGGACATTTTTCACATTGATGTACACTTTTTTTTTAATGAAAGCCACTGAAAAATGTCAGCGTATCAAAGAAGCATGACACTAAGGACGAGAGTGCAAAGAACAGAAAGCCACAATAAATCATGTGGAAAATGTTTCTTCGTGTGCTGCAGGAAAGCGCTTAGACGCGACTTTTGGGTCAAGCAAGGTGTTATCCATCATCCTCGCTGCCTGTTCAGCACACTGTTTGTAAATTCAGCTTCTTTCATTTCCTGCCTTCATTGATGGACAACCACACCCCTACTTTTTCATAGACTTTTTTCATGGCTTGTTCGAGTTTAACGTCGTTGACAAAGCTTCAAACCAGTATTATATTGGATATATATATCTACAAATAAATGACCAGTTGCTGGGAATGTATAATGCCAGTATGGATGTAAACTGAGGAACCTGCATATGTAAACTCTTGCTGTAGGACAAGCCTCAGCTCGGTGACCCTGCTGCTGCGGATCCGGCGCTGCAGTCGACACTGCTTGGGGGCTCCGGGACATTGCTCTTTGCCTCTGCTGACGTCCCAGCTCCTGCCAGCAGCCCCGAGGCCAACAGAAGGCTGGCTGTACCAGAGGAGAACGGAGATGCCGAGCCGGAGCCTTTAAGGAACGGGGCGGGCCATACCTCTGAAAATGAGACCAATGACAGTGGTGCGTCGCCTAGGGACAAAGACAACTCCATTGGGGCCTCGCAGGACATAGAAGGTAAGAGAAACGCCACTCAAGACTAGTGTTGCAAAATTCTAGAAATTAACCAAAGGATATGGGAATTTGGAAAAAATATATATACACTGCTCAAAAAAATTAAAGGAACAGTTTTTTATCACGGTATGGCATGAATTCAATTAGATTTTTCTGATAAGGTTTTGGTCAGGTACGTAGCAGAGGGGTTGTTAATCAGTTTCAACTGCATTGGTGTTGATGGAAATAACAACAGGTGCACTAGAGGGGCAACAACGAGTTGGTCCCCAAAACAAGACTGATTTTGCAGGTGCAGGCCATTTCACGTTCCTCCCTCTTGATCTTTAACTGTTTTTCCACAAGTGTTGGCTTTAGCTAGAGTCATTATCACGACTTGGAGCATGAGGCGATTGCTTAACCCTCCTGAAGTTGCGCAGATTGTCCAACTCCTCCAGGATGGCACATCCATGCGTGCTGTTGCAAGAAGATTTGATGTGTCTCCCAGTACAATCTCCAGAGCATGGAGATTCCAGAAGACAGGCAGTTACTCTAGGAGAGCTGGACAGGGCCGTAGACGGTCCTCATTCCATCAGCAGGCCCAATGTCTGCTGCTTTGTGGTAGGAGAAAGAGGTTGAGCAGTGCCCGAGCCCTACAGAATGACCTCCAGCAGGCTACTGGTGTGAATGTCTCTGCCCAAACAGTCAGAAACAGACTTCATGAGGGTGGCCTCAGGGCACGACGTCCCGTAGTGTTTCCTGTGTTCATTGCTCAGCACCGTGGAGCTCGATTGGCATTTGCCATAGAACACCAGAATTGGCATGTCCGCCACTGGCGCCCTGTGCTTTTCACAGATGAGAACAGGTTTACCCTGAGCACCTGTGATAGACGTGAAAGGGTCTGGAGAAGCCAAGGAGAGCGCTATGCTGCCTGCAACATCATTCAGCATGACCGGTTTGGTGGTGGGTCAGTGATGGTCTGGGGAGGCATTTCCATGGAGGGACGAACAGACCTCTACAGGCTAGAGAACGGCAGTCTGACTGCCATTAGGTATCGGGATGAAATCCTTGCACCCATGGTCAGACCCTACGCTGGTGCAGTAGGTCCTGGGTTCCTCCTGATCCACAACAATGCCCGGCCTGTTATGGCAAGAGTATGCAGACAGTATCTGCAGGATGAAGGAATTGACACAATTGAATGGCCCTCACAATCACCTGATCTAAACCCGATGGAACACCTCTGGGACATAATGCGAGGATAGTCCCATCCATTCTCTCCCTCACAACAACAGTTCACCTCCCCTCAGACCTCGGACTAACCAAGATCCCCCCGCTCCCCCACACGCTAGTCCTCACACCTGGCCCCCACACCTGGCCCCTTTACTCCCCCCCCCCCCCCCCTTCGCCAAAGGAAAAACCACACCACTGTCACACACTACCTTCCCACTGCAAAAAATTCATGTCCACCCCCGGCTGTCGATCTCAGGCACAATTAACCAATCATAATAACCTCATAAATATTCCACTAAACCAGGGGTGGGCAAACTTTTTGACTCGCGGGCCGAACTGGGTTCTAAATTTGGACCGGAGGGCCGGACCAGGAGCAGATGGACGTAGGCGTGTGAAGTCATATAAGCGACCTGTAAAGGTCATTGCATAAAAGATCTTGGCCTTTAGTAGGTAGTAAAGCATGGATATTCCAAACAAGTTTTTTGAAAACAAATGCATTTATTAACAGCATTAAAAAAAATAATAATTCACTAAAAAACTGCTATCAGTGATTCTCATAAAATACGACACTGTTATTATGAATAACAATCTCCATCACTTCAGTGCCTGCAGGTCAGATTAATGAAAGATGTTTATCTTATGAGATCACATCAAACGGCAAACATTCTGACCAAATATATCATCTTGAAGAATCGGTGAAAGCATACATCCAAATAAAGTAATCAAAACAGCAACACGGTGAGGGGTATCTGAAAATCAGAGCAGAATTTTAGCTCGCAAACACCTGGTAACAGAGGTGAGGAAACGGGAAACACTTCCTTAAAGTAAGCCTTAAGAACTTTACAGGTTAAGATTAGTCGCAAATAGGTGGTGCATCAATGTCTTTGAGCATCCTGCATTGTTTGAAAATGAGGATGGTCGCTAGTTTCAATCCCTGCTATGTGTACAAATCATATTGAAAATGCATTTTTTTACAATAAACTTGAGAGCCTCCCGTTCATTTTCAGTGGGAACAGTGTTGTTGGTGTCCCTTTTTTGCTAGTGCGTCATAGTCTGGAGTAAAATTTGTTGTGGCAATTCTTAGGCGAGGTCCGAGGTGTTGGTCCGTTTACCTTGATCTGTGACGGGTTGATGTTGACGTTCATGTGGCTGAACGTCACGTCGCGTACGTCGAGCCAAATTGGCCACTCTTTTTTAACATTCGGCACTCACTTCTTTTTTTCGGGCCACTCATTTTAATGGAAGGATTCCAGGGGAAGGTTTGTGGGTGGCTTTAGCGCAAAACTGCATCTGAAAGCTCAGCGCGCGAATTATAAGAACGTTGTCGTCAAAGCCCACGCTCTAAATTCGGGACTGATACGAATAGAGCGAGAGTGCGCCAAGTCCGTACTACTGAGTACGTACACGCACTTGTGAGTGTGCACCGAGCTTTCTGACACGGCTTCCGGTAGTAAATGCGCAGGCGAGCGCTTCGCCATTTACTGGGAAAACGCAGTCATTGCAGGCAAAATGACCAAAAAAAAAAAAGTTTAATAATACAATTTGTTCAGGGTTGGCGGGCCGGATTAAACGGTCCCGTGGGCCGGATGTGGCCCGCGGGCCGTAGTTTGCCCACCGCTGCACTAAACCCTAGCCCAAAACGACATGCCTCTGGAGCTCGCTCCCAGCCCATCACGCAATCTTATTCCGGTCAAACAGATGCCGGCACCCAATCTAGCACCCATAATAACGTACAAATGACAAAACGGAAAAATAAGTTTCACATAAAACAAATTCAAACCATATCCCAATTAAGCATTATTAAAGGTTTTAAAATATGCCACCTCAATGCAAGAAGCATCACATCAAAGCTTGATGAAATAAAAATACTCATTGAACAAGGCAAACCACATCTTCTCATCGTTACAGAATCGTGGCTTTCTCCTATCACACCATCTCCATAGACAATTATCAACTACACAGAAGAGACCGGCCAAATAAACCTGGTGGTGGTATTCTATTACTAGTAAATAAATCATATGCACACACAGTAACCCCAATCACAACAGAGACTGAAACAATGCAACTGGTCATCAGCTTTACCAACAACCAACATGCAATCACAGTTATTGCCAGTTACAGGCTGCCAAACACAAACCCCACAGATGATATTAAAAATCTATCCAATATTATAAAAAATATAAAAACAAATGAATATATCATAATTGGCGACCTGAACTTAGACTACAAAGACAAATCATCCAAACCTCTAAAAAGCATGGCAGAAAAATTAGGACTCCACCAACTGATAAAAGAACCAACTAGAACAGGGGTCACCAACTCCGGTCCTCAAGGGCGCCAATCCAGCCTGTTTTAGGTGCAGCCCTACAACAACACACCTGATTCAAATAATCAGGATCGCTATCAGCCTTAATAGAGCTTGCTGATGAGCTGATCATTTGGACCGGAGTTGGTGACCCCTGAACTAGAATATGTCACACTCGCGGCTCTATTCTTGATCTCATCCTCACCAATTAACCCGCAAAATATAGCATATCAGAAGTCATCCACGTAGCTGTATCAGACCATTCTCTCATATACACAGTTAGGAAAAACCCGAAACCTCGGAAAAATCATCAACAGTGCACTATTTCAAATATACCAAGATCTAAGCTACCACAGAATGAAACCAAAATAAAGAATATTGATTGGAGCAATCAACTAGCACTCACCGACCCAGAACAAATCTTAGCAGATTTCCAGAATCGTATAGAAGCCATACGGAAAAAATACACTACTACCAGAAAGCTAAATCTACAACAGAATAAATTACCATGGATAAACTCAGATATTGTCAATTTAATCGCACAGAAAACCACTGCACTGAAATTGTATAAGTCAATAAAAACTATTGAAAATAAAACAGCTCTCACACATCTTAGAAATAAATGCACCTTAGAGATAAGTAAGGCTAAAACTACTTACTTCCAGAAGCAAATCACTCAGGCCGCCACGAACCCCAAAATCCTCTGGCAGACACTAAAATCCATCACTGGGCAAACTCATGAAAATACAAACAACAGCATACAAATATCTTTACAAAATACACTCACTACTGATCAGGAACAGATTGCAAATGCATTTAATAATTACTTCATCACCTCTATTAAAGAACTGACAGAATGTCTCCACCCACACCTATAACTCCCTCATCAGACAAGCTAACTTTTTCTGAGATTACGCTCTCAGAGTTATCCAGTATTCTCAGCTCACTCAATAACTCAAAGGCCAAAGACATATATGAACTAAACACAGACTTTTACAAAACCCATGCCAGTAGCTTCCTACCCCTAATCCTCCATTTATTCAATCTCTGCATAAGACATTCCATATTTCCGACTGCGTGGAAAAAAGCAAAAATGACCCCCATATTTAAATCAGACGACCAAACAACCCTATCCAACTACCGTCCCATATCAATCCTCTCACCTTATCAAAACTTTTAGAAAAAAACCTGTCAAAACCACTTTTCGAACATCTTGAAACAAACAACCTTCTCAACAACTCACAATTTGGCTTCCGATCAGCTCGTTCTACACTATCTGCACAGCTACTACTCACAGAATATATACGCACTTCTCTTAATAAAGGCCACATCACAGGAGCAGTCTTTGTAGATTTCCGTAAAGCCTTTGACACAGTTAATCACCAAATACTCCATAACAAACCACCGAAAATATTCGGCCGAAAATGACTCAAAAGTGCATTTTCGGTTTTTGGCCGAAAGACCTAAATCACCGAAACAACACGGCCGAAACTTGTGATGACGTGAGCAAACAGCGCAGCCAGCACGCGGGAAAACGGGATAAGAGCCAGCATGTCTGCGGTGTGGACTGATTTTACTATCTCAGAGAAAGACCCACAGATAGCGATTTGCAAAACATGCAATGCTGAAAATAAATGCTATATAAATAAAATATAAATATATAAATAAATATAAATAATATAATATAAGATAATAATATTAATATTATAAAGATAATATTAATATAATATATACTATAAATAAATCCATAAATGCTGTGGTTCTAATAACTGACAATCATTTCTTTCGGTTTTCGGTTTTCAGCCTTGGTTTCCTCATTTTTGGTTTTCGGTTTCGGCCAAGAATTAAATTAATTAATTGATTAATAATTATTATTTTTTCGGATTTATAATGACCACCAGTCTTATTTTTTTATTTTCTAGGTGGTCCAGACCTGTCCGATCCCAGCAAGAAGCGACAGTACGACAGGAGCTACTTATTGCGTTTCCAATTCATGCCTGCCTGTGTACAGAAACCAGAGGGTCTCCCACCAATCAGCGACGTGGTGCTTGACAAGGTGAGTACCCCATTTGGTAGAAGTTGATGGAGGTTGGGTTGATTACTTTTTACCTACCATCTGGTAGGCTTTATTTCCAGGCTTATCAAAAGCCCTTTGAGCATGGACCCTTTTTCCATGGTACCCAGTTTAAGGTTCATTAGTACGCCTTTTGTAGTAAGAAAATTCAACGCACTGGTAGGATGTTGAAAAAATGCTTTACAAACTGTTTTAGCTTTTATTTGACAACCTACCAAGTGTGCTGACTTGTCTTACTAGTGTGAAAAAAAATGGCATGCAATATATGAGCCATAAACTGACGCAGCGCTCAAACGGCTTTCTCTGCTAGCCGCAGATTCTCTTCTATTCAGTTTTATTAATCTTTTTATTGTGCAAAAAACCTAATAATCCAATTGCGTGATGTGTGGAAGCGTGAATAGTTGCAGCAAAATCCCACCTCCGCTGTGTAAACCGCAAAGGTAGATCGCGTCAAAGAGGCTCCTAATTTTTGTATTTAAGTGTGTAATGTAGAGCGTGGGGTTCTGCTGAAATCCTGTTTTGATTAAAATCACACTGCCATTATGTCACACTTGGCAGCATTAAGAGGCCGTCCCCCATCTCTGTCAAGAGCCGCTAAACTGTCTGATGTCAAAACTCCTAGTTTTACAGGAAGAAGAGTAAAACAAAGAGGTCAATGAGTTGAATACATTTTTTTTCTCCCTCTTCCCCCGCAATAGTCCCTCTTGCTTCTACGTTCCTTTCTTTCCCTCCACATCTGGTTCTCACTGGACGGTCATTTGAGCAGGGCTGTACTGTAAAAAAAATACACCAAGCAAAACAACTTAAAATGATGCAAGGCTGTCAGTTGCAACGAATCACCTTTAGGCCAACCTTTGTTAGATACAAACCCTTTTCTCCAATATTGGCGGAGGATGACTGCTCTCCCTGCTGTTGAAGATTCAGCCATTTTCTATAGCGCTTATTTTAAGGTCACGGGTGAGCCAACTCAATTTGGCGAGTGAAGCAGGGCATTCCCTAAGCTGGACACATGTAGACAAACCACCATTCATACTTATATTCACACTTGAGTAATTTAGACTTTTCAGTAACATGCATACCATTGCAGATGAACCAAAACAAGTTGCCTTCTCGAGCGGTGGATCCCAGGGTGATTTCTAGGGGACCCGATTTCACACCTGCCTTTGCAGACTTTGGCAGACAGATGAGCAGTGCAAGAGGTGCTATGGTGAGTCGCATAAATACCTGACAAACTCTTCTGAAGCTCCGTGACTGCTTTCATTTGATCAGGGCCCAAGTGGTCAACACAAATAAATGCCTCCCTCAATTACTGTAGATGTGTGACTTTGTCCCTATTAGGAAAAATAAAAATACATTTTGAAAATATCTAGCTCTGTTTAAATCCTTCACTTCCCATCTTCCTGCACAGCTAATGAACATGGGCACGCGGCGGCCTCCTCCAAGGAAGGTCATCATGAGCGTGCCGGTGAATGATGAAGTTAAACTG
The DNA here is from genome assembly GCF_033458585.1 of Syngnathus typhle. Classification (NCBI taxonomy): domain Eukaryota; kingdom Metazoa; phylum Chordata; class Actinopteri; order Syngnathiformes; family Syngnathidae; genus Syngnathus; species Syngnathus typhle. The sequence goes on along the minus strand of NC_083748.1, from coordinate 2,376,455 downwards.
CAGAGGGCAAAGAACGCCTGGAAGCCGGGCTCCAAGCGGGAGTGTGTGGTCGAGGACCCGGAGACCTTGAGGACACAGGTAGGAAATTGGATTTTACCTCCCTTCCACAGATGGAATTGCTGCATTTATTTTTTGTGGGGTCTTGTTTCCTCCAGGAGCTGTTCAGGAAAGTGCGCAGCATTCTGAACAAGCTCACGCCGCAGAAGTTCAGCCAGCTGATTAAGCAGGTGACAGACTTGACCATTGACACAGAAGAGCGACTGAAGGGGGTGATCGACCTCGTTTTTGAGAAAGCTATTGATGAGCCCAGCTTTTCTGTCGCCTACGGGAACATGTGCAGGTGCCTTGCTGAGGTAAAGCTACGGCTGCTATGATTAACTTATAATAACGTGATAAATGTTATAGATATAAAAAGTAGCGAACATCCACCTTTGGAAAAACAAAATTGCAACTGTCTGTATTCTGGTCAGAAAATAATGCTTGCTTAACAGACGTTGCATGCGTGCGTGTGTATACAGCTCAAAGTGGAAATTGCGGACAAGCCCAACAACACAGTCAACTTTCGTAAATTGCTGCTCCACCGCTGCCAGAAGGAGTTTGAGAAGGACAAAGTGGATGACGTGGTGTTTGAGAAGAAGCAGAAAGAGCTGGACTCTGCTGATTCGGTATGTGCCAGAATTTTTTAAGGTGGTGATTTTTCGGAGTGTCATAAGAAATTAGCAGTCATGGAAAATTATTCAAGGAACTATTAATCCATCCTTTGAATTGTTGAAAGTCACAGACATGCCAAAAGCCCATCCCAATGTTGAATCCACCTACCAGTGTTTTTCTTTCTTTATCATGTCCATGCAGTCCACAGAGCGTGAGCGGCTTCAGGAGGAGTTAGAGGAGGCCAAGGATAAGGCGCGGCGGCGATCCATCGGCAATATCAAGTTCATCGGGGAGCTTTTCAAGCTCAAAATGCTTACAGAGGCCATAATGCACGATTGTGTTCTGAAGCTGCTGAAAAACCATGACGAAGAGTCTCTTGAGTGCCTCTGCAGGCTTCTCACCACAATCGGAAAAGACCTTGACTTTGAAATAGCCAAGGTGAGCCCCATGGTGCAATTTTGACGACAAACATTTGTAAACGCGAGTGAAAAAAAATGATCGGCGGAGCCACAGACGCACACCTCGCAAGTTTGAATAACCCACTTCAATTTCATCCTCTCCCTAGCCTCGTATGGATCAGTATTTCACTCAGATGGAAAAAATAGTGAAGGAGAAGAAGACGTCGTCTCGGATACGCTTTATGTTGCAGGACGTCATTGACCTGAGATTGGTGAGTTTTGTCAAAGGCCTCCATGTGATTTTTGTCCTTTTCTAAAGTGCCATACACAATGTGACACTGCTGCGTGTTCACCCTTGTTCTTGTAGCACAACTGGGTGTCCAGAAGAGCCGACCAGGGGCCCAAAACCATTGAACAGATCCACAAGGAGGCCAAAATTGAAGAGCAGGAAGAGCAGAGAAAAGTGCACCAACAGCTGCTCTCCAAAGAGAACAAGAGACGAGGAGGTGAGGCCACCTGCGTGATCATTTTCATAGGACTCCCAGTCACATCTGCACGTCTACAAACGTTCCAACTTTGTGTCCGCATGACCGCGCAGATACGAAGTTTTATGCAGCACCCACCGGGAAGCCTCTGCTGAGCTGCCAGCTGTTACACAGATTGTCTGCCTTTTATTACAGAAATCACTGAACGTTACCTCGTTGCCCCGTAGCAATGAATGTGACAGAAATAAAATGTGAGAATTCAGATGCATTGTTCTCTGTATCAGCTCTCAGTCCTTTAATGTTTAGCTTCAATTATCTAACGAAGTTACCTTATGCTCTAACCCTCTGCGCTACAATGGTGGGTGGGTCACATTTTGTTTTATAGATATGCGAGAGCAGAGAGAGCCCCGCATGCCCAGAGAAGAGACCTGGAATACCGTGCCCATGACCAAGAACAGCAGGACGATCGACCCGAATAAAATCCCAAAGATATCAAAGGTAAGCTACCGCTGCTATGTCAGGTCTGTTTGCAGAACTTTTTTAACCCCCTCATCAGAGCTTTTTTTTAAAAAAAATCCCCTCATGTGTTGAACCAAGTTGGCGGTATGCATGCTTAGAGCGGCGCGTTATGATTTTAAGTCCACAGATTAGATATTGTTATATTTGTAAAAAATACATTTTGGACAAAGTGAATCTGTCTATTTTCTTGCAGTATTTCTCACAACACACTGCACACTGGTTGGGAATCACTATGAAATGGACAGTCCCAAAAAACTATCATATGGATTAAATAGATTCTTTCCAAATTTTTAGAACTTGACCCTGATAAATCATTGACCTGTCAAATTGAAGTCTCCCTCAAGTTGGTGTCATCACACTTTTTCTAACTTTCTCTACAGCCTCAGATGGATGAGAAGATCCAGCTTGGCCCGCGGGCTCAAGTCACATGGGTGAAGGGAAGCAGCGGTGGAGCCAAGGCCAGCGACTCAGGTCTGATCTTTACAAATTGATTTTCAATATCTTCATCTCTCACTTTCTCTCTCTTTTATCATGTAATGATGAAAGAGGTCTAATGTCTGATGTTGCTTAGAATTTGTGAAAGCTCCCATTGATCTGGTCATTCTTTTCTCCTCTCCACTTTTAGAACTGTTGAGGAGTGGCAGCAGCCTCAACCACTACTCTGTGCTGCAGTCCACACTGTCTCAACAGGCTTCGTCGGTTGCTCCACAGAACCCAGACTTTGATTCGAGGCGGACTCTCGGAAGGTGAGTTAAAGTGATCATTAGTTTCAGCTATGGTTGATAGTGCTTGTCCCACAAAAATATTTTCTGTTCATGTCCAGCAATCGTAGCAGTGTGGCACGGGAGCGCAGTGAGAAGTCACAGGTCCAAACGGTGCCACCGTTGTCGGCGTCGCCGAGGCTCACGTCTTTCAACCGGGGTGACAGTTCTAAGAATCTGCAAGACAGCCATCCCCCAGAGGAGACGCGGAGGGAGCGGGAGAACAAGGCAGCAGAGCCCCGCAGAAAAAGTCTCACTGAGGACAAACCAGAGCCAGAACCAGAGCATAGCAAGACCAGGGAGCCTGGTAAGCAAGGTCAATCAGATTACAAAGTTTAAAAAAAAAAAAAAAAAAACCTCAGACTCATAGTTGTTTTACGATACCTTGACAGTCAAACCGGAGCCAGAAAGGCTTGTCCTGTCTGAGGAAGACATGGAGTTTAAGTCCAAGTCCATCATTGACGAGTTCCTCCACATTAATGATTACAAGGTACTGACACTCACTGGACTTTTAATCCATCATCTTCTTTAAGTAGTCCATTGAGTTGGCCATTGTGGTATCCGCAGGAGGCCGTTCAGTGTGTGGACGAGCTGGTTTCGGCCTCCCAGCTGCACATCTTCGTGCGTGTCGGAGTGGAGTCGACGCTGGAGCGCAGTCAAATCACACGGGACCACATGGGCCTGCTCTTCTTGCAGCTGTTTCAGCAGGGAGTTCTGCCAAAAGACCAGTTTTACAAAGGGTATCCCATGCACACTGCACAGGCACAGCCTTTGAATCAAATTTGGTACCGACCAGCCAGCGTGAATGAACACACATGCCTACACAGGTTTGCTGAAATACTGGAGCAGGCGGACGATATGGCTATCGACATTCCTCATATCTGGCTGTACCTGGCCCAGCTGCTAAGCCCCGTGCTGAAGGACGGAGGCTTCTCTATGAGAGAGCTCTTCAGGTACCCAGTGTGCCCACTGCTTCCCTCGCGGCTTGGATGTGTAGACTCATTAGTTTGATAATGCCGTTTGTGTTCACAGTGAATTGAGCAAACCCTTGTTAGCTGTGGGAAGAGCAGGAATCCTCATATCTGAAATACTGCACATACTATGCAAACATATGGTAAGCGACACGTTGATCTGCTGTCTAAACATGCTTGATTGCGCATGTGGACGAAGACAGGCGCCGCAGATGTCAGGGGTGTCTGTTACAATGAAAATTAATCACCTTGCATTATTGTTCACCTGTATTTCCATTTTTCCTTTTTGTTAACTAATTGATGGATTTATGCACACCGGTTATCTCCTCAGAGCCATACAGCTGTGGGTTCTCTGTGGAGGGAATCTGACCTCAGATGGACTGATTTCCTGCCAGAGGGAGAGGATGTCCAGGCCTTTATCTCACAACAGGTACCCCGAGCCGCTTCTACGGCCACCAACAATCCGCGGTCCACAGAATTATCTTTGATTTATTTTTTACCTTTCGCACGCAGAGGATGGAGTTCACCCAGTTGGACGCCGCACAACCCAAAGCAGCGCTCTCCAAAAAGACCTTGTCCCCTGAGGAGCTGAGCCAGCAGCTGGATAGGCTCCTGCTGGAGGACAAGGCCAGCGACGAGCAGATTTTTGACTGGGTGGAGGTACTGAGGGGCGCTCACTGCGTTCTCAAAGGAAGCAACTCGCAAATACATGAAACTTGTTACTGTTGAGTTTATGTACAGTGATCCCTCGCCACTTCAACAGATACATTATTTGTAGTCAATAAAAGAATATATGTACCATTTCGGTTGTTTCCCACAACACACCTATTCATCTCTCACAGCACACTAATGCGCTGTGGCACAATGTTTGTGAATGTCTTATTTACATTAATGAAGTACCGTTTTTTTTCCATGTATAATGCGCAAAATTTAACTACCGTATTTTTCGCACCAAAAGGCGCACTGGATTATAAAGCGCACCCTCATTGAAGTTTTTATTTTAGAAATTATTTCATATATAGGGCGCACCGGATTAAAAGGCGCATAAAATAGAAGCTATACTGCAACAAACTGAGGTTGACTAGGGTTGCGGTATGCATCCACTAGCCAATAACCAATGAGCCCTCTGTAAACAATCACGTTTCTCAAACAATAACAGAGCAGCCTATTTTGACATGAAATAGCCTTGTGCGTATAGCAGCTATTATTATAGCATTAGCCACCCGCAAACTCCCATGAGCCTCAGCTCGCAGACCCCCATGAGCCTCAGCAAAGTGAAAACAATCACGTTTCTCAAACGATCTCCTATAAAATGATCGGAACTGACTAAAGTTTGATCTAACACATTGGTACTGCTTACCTATGTTTTCCTTCCATATCAATCCGTAAATTTACTCGAAACATTAACGGAGCAACCTATTTTGAAATGAAATAGCCTTGCGGGTACAACAGCTATTCAGTGACGCCCCCTGACCACAGTTGCCGTAATGTTGGGAAGCGATGCGACCTTGTAATTTACTAGTTGTACGAAAACGTACTGAAACATTTTGGCAGAGCACTGTGTCCAACCAGTATGGATCAACAAATCCATCCATCAATTGATCCATATATAAGGCGCTCTGCATTATAAGGCGCACCGTGTTTTTTTTTAGTAAAATGTAAGTTTTTAAGTGCGCCTAATAGTGCGAAAAATACGGTAATTTATTGTCCTAAAATCTGGGGTGCGCATTATACATAGGTACAAATATTTTTTATTTATTTTTTTTGACACGACAGCTATATAAAGAGCGAGAGTTCAGTTCTCTACCTAAATGCGTATTACAGGTAATATTGTATTTCACAACACTTTGCCTTGTTCCTCTCTTCTCTGCTGTTTTAAATCCGGATATCATACGGAGGCCGCCATTACAGATGCGCTTTCTTCTCTGCTGTTCACTTCAAACACGCTCCATACGAACACAATGCTCTCGTATCAGACGCTTGCTCGATCACCTGCTCGTTTGCTGTCACAATGTACCCTACACAAATCCGAAACATTTATTCGCTATCGAGTTTGCTAGCGCATGCGCAGTGATACTGACCGACAGAATAACATCCGGTTGTTCCCAAAGATGATCTTTTTTCTGAAATAATTTTACGTTTACGGACTTAAGTAGGAGTCAAAATTTGGGTGCGTATTATACATGGGTACAGGCTTTTTTCCAGCATCAACATGCCATTTTTAGGGTGCGTATTATACATGGGGGCGCATTATACATGGAAAAAAAACGTTAGTTCTTTTGTGTTTTAAGTATTCTTGCTTTACGTATCTGCCACTTAGGCAAACCTGGACGAAACGCAGATGAGCTCGTCACCTTTCCTGAGGGCACTGATGACGGCCGTGTGCAAGGCAGCAGTGAAAGGTAAGCCACGTCCATTTTGTCTTTGCCAGTCATAGATGAGGAGGGGGGGACTCACTCACTCAACTGCTTCCTTTCTCCTTCCTCCTTGCTTCGTCGGCAGACATTGGCACCAACTGTCAAGTAGACAAAGCCATCATCCAGAGGAGGTTGCCCGTATTACTCAAGTACCTTAACTCAGACACTGAGCGACAGCTGCAAGCACTTTATGCACTTCAGACGCTGATAGTCTCCCTCGATCAGCCTCCCAGTAAGTACTCCTTCATTACTTGAGATGCTGCAAGTGTCCGCCGAGCAGGTTCTCTAAACCAGTAAATATGTTGCATTTGGAGGATGTAAGCACTGCCGGTTAATGATTGGATCCTTATTAACCAATCACCATTCAAGTACTGAAGCTTTGTAGCAGTATGTCACAGTTTAAAGAAGCACAAGCTCATTGTGACTTATCTGCCAGACCTACTGCGGATGTTCTTCGATTGCCTCTACGATGAGGACGTCATCTCGGAGGAGGCGTTCAACAAGTGGGAGACCAGCAAAGACCCCGCAGAGCAGGAGGGCAAAGGCGTGGCCCTCAAGTCGGTGACGGCCTTCTTCACGTGGCTGCAGGAGGCCGAGGAAGAGTCGGAGGACAATTGAGGAGACGTGCATGGCCCCGCTCGACAAAATGTTGAACGTGACCCATTCATGTTCGCTGGAATTCCGTTTTCTGCGGTACGGTTTGGAAACATGCCGCCTTTTTCAGTTTGAATTCCAATGACGGAAGCACGAAATACATGTATTATACATAGAAAATATTTTTGTTTTAAATTTTAACTTACTTTTTTTGTTACTTTTTAATAAGAGACTTAAAAAAAGAAGCAGCAGCATAGATTCTGGACTCTTTAATTTATTCTTTTTTTAAGGGCTGCAAATATGGAAGCAAGAACCTGAAGCAGCAGAAATAATAATATTAAATAAGAATGATAACAAAATATTAATTTTGACAAAGGAATAGAACAGCCTCCCTGGATTCTACACTGTTTGGAAGGAAACAGGGTAGCACAAAATCATTTGGGGGTTGAAAAGAAGCCAAGCTTGCGGTTAGGCCTCTGCTTGTACTGTTCACGTCGGCGCGACGGAAAACGGACAACCGCAGATGAACAAAGTGGATACGGAACCATAGAATGCCAGGAAATACAATGGAGGAACTAAGGGGAAGCGAAGCGCTCATGACAAAAATGCTTGTAATACTTCAGCCCCACCCAGCTCAATGAAAGCTTGTAAATACATTAAAGATGGAGAGAAAAAAAGTGTTTCGAAACTTGCAGATGACTCTGTATTTGTCTGTTTTCTCAAACATCCTCCTCCTCCTATTTGATGCTGACACCCTCAAAACTCAAATATCCATGTCATCTATTGAACTGCTATGATTATGCTCTTAAGGAATATTTTTCCGACGACTTAATCGCCTATGACTTCCCTTAAAACATACCGCTTTGTGAGTGTCCTCAGTGAAGAGCTGCATACTTGCAGCAGTTTGGTGTATGAAAGAAACACCAGGAGGGTTAATGTTATCACAAATTTGATCATGATGTGATAATTGACTTTTAATGTCGGCTTGATGCATTTACCTGCTTTGTGAGCATGGAAATGTGTTATTCTGCAGTATTTTCAATTGTCTTGATTTTATTCTTTTAAGTGCTTGCGCAAAAGTGTGTCAATGCAGGTTTGAAGAAGCACCTTCAATTCATTGGCTGGGATGATTAACCCGTTTGTTTATGGTGTTCCAAAGTCACATCTTTACTGTCCCTTTTCTTCAATTCTAGTTCTTTTGCTTGCCAAGAAGTCACATTATCACAGTTGTTTGATAATTTGATTGTTTTCCTCTTAACTTTTTCTAATGTTCATATAATATATTTATATTTGTTGTTGTTTTTTTCTTTTAGAAAATATAATGTAATTTAAATTTGATATTTGGGCGATTGCTTTATTGTAAAGAAGATTTACTAAAGTTAAAATCTTAATATTAGTCAATTTTAGACCAAATTACATTATAAGAATAATTTATTCAACATGTTCATTCTAGCTTATTTTTTTATCTATGAGTTATCTGGCAAGTCCGTCCATTTTTTAAAATCAAATGAATTCCCAAAACATTCAACCCCTGATGCAAAGAATGGTGCATTTCATTTTCCATGTTACTTAGAGGATTAAAAGAACTGTATAAAATCAATACAAAATACAGAATAAAACAAGTGCAACTGCAAAGTACCACAATTACAAACATGAACGACATAATCGTATACTTTTGCGGTCCCCTAAACAACTTTACGCTTTTGGACCACAACTCCCATGAACCATGGGCGCAATTCCTCTCGATTCACGGTCATGTTTGTAGTCCTGTAGCCCGGCAAGCCTCATCATTGATTTGCCACGGTAAATACGAGTTTCATTTAATTACGGGGTGTCTTAAAAAGAGTCTTGTTTTAATACACACGGGGATAAATCTAAACCATAATATTGAATTAAAGCCTATTTTGTTCCCATAAATTTCAATTGACCCTGACGTTAACTTGAAATTTGTGGATAAATTCGATTAGGTAGTTCTAATAAAACAAAGAACGAGGTGAAGGAAATGGTGGGAAAGTCGACTTGCCGGCGGTCCGCCATGACAGTCGAGACGCCTTGACGTCACACAGCACTCTAGTGGGGCGGGGCCCGTAAACAGAGGAATCGAAATAAAGGCTCGGACACTCATTTTTAACTCGCGAATATCTCCAGTTTTCCCCCCCTAAAGTCAAAGGTAAGTTTGCGTTGCAGTTTCAGAGGAGCTCGGAATGCCGTACGTGGGAATTGTTGCAGGCCTGGGCGAGTTCTTGCAATGCTCCCGCGACGCCATCACCACCACCGCTCTATATGTGTGTCGGTACTGTGTGTGCGTGTAACATTTACCAGAGGACAAAATGGCGAAATTGGCGATTTTTCTTCTGCCGACATTGGTCAGGAGTTCTAAGAGAGCAACCGGTTCGAAATGCTTTGTCGACCTCCGGGGGAGTTCGTGTATTTGACAGTTTTAGTCTCTTAAACGGCGAGGGGCCTCCGCGAATTGAAGTAAAATTCGCCTGTTTGAATCCTTTCATAGTGATGGGCCCTGAACTACACCTCCGGCCCCCCTAATTCATTTTTTCTCCACATCCAATGGTGTGAATTTGGTGTTGTTCATTTCATTATTTTATTTTTTCGGTTTTGTTGGTTTTCGGTTTAGTTGGTTTTCGATTGATAGAAACCATTTAAACTTTGCTGCCACCGTATGCATATCGTTCTAGAAGTCAGGGTAGATATTTATTAGTACGTTGCCGAGTTTCCCTAAATTGCATATTGAAAAAAACATGTACCTAGTAAAAGCAAGAACCCAGAATCGAACCCTGGACCTCTGTACTGTGAGGCAGACGTGTTCACCAGTAGTCACGGTGCCGCACTTTCAAAGTCTGCTTTATTGTCAATCCCTTCATATGTCAAGACTCACAAAGAAACCGAAATTCCGTTTCCTCTATCCCACGGTGACGAGACATAGTACACGATAGACATACAAGTGACATACATGTGATTGCCTAGTTTAGTTTTTTTTTTCTTTTAAATCACACATTTGTTGGTGGTAAACCGCAATTGGGGAAACGTGACTGTAATACACTATGCTAAATAAAATTGTCTGATACTCGATTGGAATAATAGAATTATTGATCATAAAAGTACCTGATAGTGACAGCCCTGCATAACAGACAACTTTGAAAGAATAGGGGTCGAGTATTGTACCTCTTTTCACATTTGTTGAGCAGTTCACACTAGGGCTGTCACAAACTAATCTTTTTAGAATCGAGGGTTGGTCAAAATAAAAGTTTGGTAGTCATGCACAAGATGTTGGATTGCCTAACCAGCTCTATGTAGCGTCCTGTATGTATGTGAAGCAGCATTGGCATTGTCTATTTTTTATCCTAAAACATTTGCAGATCACCCTCCTGTGATGCCGATTCGCCGAGCAGCAGCAACTCCAACGCAGGAGAAACTCCCTTCGGCTGCAGTAGAGATAGGTGAGGACTAGAGGTGTAAATCACGGGTTTTGTAACGATACGATATCATATCGATACAAAGAACCACGATACGATATTTGCCGATATCTTAAAGCCTGCTGTGATTCATTCACGATCAAAAATAAATGAATAAAATCAACAAGGTACTGCAAACTCTTTATTTAGGAAATTACAAAGTGCTCCCAAACGAATTACTTGAAGCCCAAAGGGGAGCAAATTTCCTCGTCTTCTTGGACACTAGCCATAGCACCAGCCCAGGAGCCGCGTAGTTGTCGGCTCCCCTTTCACGTGCCTGCTCTGCTCACAACACGCCGCGCACTGCTCCCGGAAAGAGGAAGCAAGCAACAATGAACTGGATTTCAAAATAAAGTCGCGTCTAATGTCCGAGGTCAAAAACGGGCGATATAGATCAATGTTTACGTTTAGCATCGATGCCAACAAATCGTAGAGCATTATATCGATTAATCGATGTGTATCGATGAATCGTTACACCCCTAGTGAGGACCGTGAAGAGGATCAACTCCGAGCTTAAACATGACTAATTATGAAGCAACATAGAGCCAAAGTAACCTTCCGTTTTTTTCATGATTATCAGGGAACGAAGACACCCCCAAGGAGTCTCCATCCGTTGAAGGTGATCCGCCCGTGTCCTCCACAGAGACCACTGCCAAGAGCGAGGCAAAGGCATGCGACGCGGCTGAGAACGGCGAGAAAGCGGACGATGGGGCCTGCGACAAGTTGGATGACGGAACAGAGAAAAAAGAGTGAGTTCTCCACGAGTGCACCAGTCACCACAACGGGGGACCTGCTGCGATATTTCACTCTGATAGCTCTTTTATCTACTCGCATGGTCCATAGCTCCGCCCTGTAATGGCAAGCTGCTCGCTCCTCCCTGGTGCGATGTTACATTCCCACTGTGAGGTGATTTTAGATTGCAGATCAGATGATTAGAAACAAAAGGTTTGGTTGACTCGAGGGTAAAGGGCTTTCAAGCGATTAAAATATTTAATTGCATTTTTTGTATTGTTAACTCGTAGTTAATCTCACTTTTCTTTTTATTGTGAAAACATCTTCTGGTCTATTATTTTAGCTTTTACTGACTGTGGTAACATCGCTTCTTGTTCTTCTGAGCAAACGGGAGTGCGCTAAAGTAGCTCCGACTCATTTATTAAGACAGATGTTCTCAAATTTTCAGTTTATCCGGACAGAGTGACAAATGCAAGGACTGCGTGGCTGGCCAGTGCGCAACACACTGCTTTGTTCTCCTACTAAGGTGAGGATGCGATAGAGATAATGGTGGGAACCATCACAGTGAAATATCGCTCCTTGGCTTTGATGAGCTATGACACTCAATTCTCCTCGCTGTCTCTTCTTCCAGGCTGAAGGATGGCTACAAGTACAAGAAAGCCAAAGTCAAGAAGGTGAAAAGGACCATCCCAGTCTGGGCCAGCGTCACTGCCAGAAAGAAGCTTCCTGTTTCCAATTACGCCGGCACGCAGAACAGACTGGATCATCTCCTCATCGAAGCCGTCACGGTGTGTGTGTGTGTTACTGTGTGTGTGTGACTGTGTGCGTGTGTGTCTGAGTGTGCGCGTGCGAAGGTGCATACATGTCTAAACCTTCTTTTTGTACAGTCACAAGGGTCTGGAGTTTCCTACCAGTCGGTCATAAAGTACATTGCCAAAAAGTGCCCCGACATGGAGCTAGACAAAAAAAAGTTTCACATCAAGAAGGCGATGAAGAGGCATCTGGAGAAGGGCACCATCAAACAGGTGAAATAGCCAAATCAAGACGCCCGTTTAAAACCTCCTTCGCTGCTCATCACAACACGTTTTTCTTCCGCTGTGCTCTTAGCTGAAGGGCAAAGGCCTCTCGGGCACTTTCGCCATCGGGAAGATGACCTCTGCGTCCAAAGTAAGTGCCTGGTCCTGGAAGAATTGATGTCACAAATGCTGATGGTGATGATGGCGGGCGGTGTGTATCACAGAAGGCCGGCTCTAAGCAGGAGGCGCTTGGAGACGCTCTGCCGCTCATCATTACACGTCTGTGTGAGCCCAAGGAGGCTTCGTACCTGCTGATTAAGAAGTACTTGGAGCAGCACTTCCCCAGTTTTAACATCGAGAACAGGTGTGTGTGTGTTGTGCGGGTTTTTTTTTTTTTTTTTTGAAGGACATTCTGCTATGTGGGTCTTAAATTGAATACATTCTTCTCCTGCCCTGTACTCAAAAGCAATTGTATGCATTTGTTGTTTCCATTCTAATGTATATGCTGCTGTCACAATGTCAAATTGCAGATTTCTGTGTGAAAGTAAAATTCCACCATACTGCATTCTGTATGACATGCTGAATCTTCTGTTTGGGAACTTTGGCTTGATGTACCGTCAATGATCCCCCCCCCCCAGACCAGAAGTCCTGAAGTCGGCCCTAGTGAAGGCAGTGGAGCGAGGACAACTGGAGCAAATTACAGGGAAGGGAGCCTCCGGAACGTTCCAGGTAAAGTCACCCTCATTTCTACACATCTAAGTATTGTAAACCTTCATATAACTGCAAGTAATGCAAGCATTTTTAATTCAAACCGTTTTATCACAGCTGAAACGTACCGGCAACCAAGTGCTCCTGAAAGGCGGTACCTTGGAGGACGCCATCTTGGCGGCCATCACGGCTATGAACGAGCCCAAGACATGCAGCACCACTACACTGCGCAAGTATTTAGTTGATGCCAACAAGGATGCCAAGGAGTACCAGCTAGGTGAGTCTGGCCCCCTCTAGAGGACATGCCTGTAAAACCGTAACATCGCCAGCCATGTTTTTGTATGACAAAAGACAAAGTGAATGTGTATACTGTTAAGTGGCCAATCTGAGGAGGACCCTGACAAAATGTAAAGTCCTCGGCTGGATGGAGCAGATCACCGGTCATGGTTTCACGGGGACTTACAGGCTCTGCTTTCCGTTCTACCCAAGGTAATATTTCTTGTTCAAATACCTTCTTTTTTTTTTCAAAATCTCAATATGAATTTATCACTAGTGTTCTGTCTACATTGACTAAATGCACAAAAAGGCCAATCCACACTTTCCATGGAAATAAATAAAATAATCATCTAGACCTCAACTATGAGTGCAGACTACCACTGCCCCGCTTTACTTCAGAAAAAAAGACATTTGCCTGTGTTCAGCCCAACTACCCTGTATCCGGACAAGTTCAACAAGGTGTCCACCAAGCCCTCCTCCAGGTCCAGGCGGAGAGCTGCATCTGAACAGGAGGAGGAGGAGTCTGAAGAAGATGAGATGGAAGACTCTGAGGACGAAGCTCCCGTGCGAAAGAAGTGCGTGCTCCAACTGTTCTTATCGTTCCAATAGTTATTGTGCACCCCCAAACCGAATTTCTATTACCGTAATTTTCGGACTATAAGTCGCTCGGAGTATAAGTCGCACCAGCCATAAAATGCCCAAAAAAGTGAAAAAAAACATATATAAGTCGCTCCGGAGTATAAGACGCATTTTGGGGGGAAATTTATTCGACAAAATCCAACACCAAGAACAGACATGAACGAGCAACAACAGGCTAAACCAGGGGTGTCCAAACTACGGCCCAGTTTTTATTGGCCCGCAGCAAATTCTGAAAACAAAATTGAATATGGCCCGCACAAGAAGCTTGAGCTCAACTCTGTTGCACTTCTCAGTTGCAACACTAGATGGAGCCCGCCACACAAAGCGTTTGACATCCCATTAGCAAACTCAAAATCGTATCGTGCAGTGATCGCGGTGGTGCCTTTACGGGTAGTCGGAGAAATCAACGCCAACAAAATAAATTACATCCAGCCTAGTTAAGACCATACCAAAGACTATAAAAATGGGACCCATTGCCTCCCTGCGTGTGTGACGATCATTGGGACTTAAAAAAATAAAATAAAATAAAAATGTGGGTGCGTATAATACATGGGTACAGGCTTTTTTCCAGCATCAACATGCCATTTTTTAGGGTGCGTATTATACATGGGGGTGCATTATACACGGAAAAAAACGGTATCTCTCCTGAGAATAAGTCTCCCCCCCACCCAAACTATGAAAAAAAATGCGACTTATAGTCCGAAAATTACGGTACAACCTATTTATAAAACATGAGTTGAGAATGACTTTTAGTCATTTCGATGTTCAAGTCTGTGACTTGTTTTGATTTGACTGCAGGTCCATGAAGAGACCCCCTCCCAGGGTCCGCCAGCTTCCTGCTGCCAAGAAGGCCAGCACAGACAAAGGACGCCACCTGGCCAAAACTTCTCCCGCCAAGAAAGTGGCGGTCAAGAAGGTGACTAAAGCCAAGGCATCTGCTTCTAAAGCCACCACCCCCGTCAAGAGGCGAGCAGCTGCCAAGAGGCCAAAGACGCCCACTGTTAAACGATTGAACAGACCGGGATCCAAGCGACCTGCCACCCCGGAAGAATCACCGGAGGAAGAGGAGCCCAAGGAGAAGAAGCCTGAATTGAAAAAGGAGCCCGTGGCCCCGAAGAAGCGGGGCTCTGCAAAGAGCTCCAAGCCAGCATCACCAGCCAAGCAACTTGCTAAAAGAAGCGCTGCCAAGCGTTCAAAGCAGGAAGACTCCACGCCTGAAGAGCCAGTGGAGCCTGAAGAGCCAGCGGAGCCTGAAGAGCCAGCGGCCAAGAAGCCAGCCGGGAGAGCAAAGTCCAGGCGCTCTGGAGCTGATGCTAGCGGTAAGCCCCCTGCCAAAAAAGCAGCTCCTGGCAAGGGGTCCACCCGGAAGTCCAAGAGAGGAAAGAACTGAGCCCTGAGTCTGTCACCACCTCCGTTTTCATCAGTGCTCCCTTATTTGTCTTCCCCTTTTTTAATGGGGCAATAGTTCCTTTATTTGTCTCATATCCACCATAGAATAAGGTGGTTCCATCAGTTTGCTTTTAATACGTTTGTAGAGAAGCGCACTTCAGCTCAGGCCTGACATCCTATAAGTGAAGGCCATGTAGCTTTCTTTTTGATGTTTGTGGTTTTTTTTGGATTATTTTTTATTTTATTTTATTTTTTTTTTAATTTACCTGGTCCGCTCCGTGTTGGCAGCTGATTTTATTCCAGGAAGTGAAATGGTCATTTTAGTTCAGACCTTCAGCCTGTTCTAACACTGTGGTTCAAAGAAGCAGCCTGTTAAAAAATATATAAATATGCGTTGTTGCTGTTCTTATACGTCTAAACATCAAATGTCCCATGTTTTATTTTTATGTATATACATATGAATGTATGTGTGTGATAAAAAAAACTGGTTTTAATGCTTCACAGCTGTAATTCGGTGCGCAGCGCCATGTTGTGAATAAGGAAAAAGCTGCTTAGGGTAGCGTCTCCACCCCCTGCATGTGTATTTTTTGTGTTAAGCCTTTTTTCCTAGTAATAAAATGGCTCTTTGTACATGACTTCCCCTCCCCCCCTTTGCCTCCCATACACAAGAACATATACAATAAGTGTTATTTTTTTCAGTGCATTAGCTGTACATGTACAGTACTTTGATATTGTTAGTTTAGATTTTTTTACATTTTGATGTATTGAGGGGGTGAGGGGAGCTCTCTTCGGTGCTGGTTTGAACAAAAAGGAAAGAAACAGAACATGTGTGCCAAGGCAATGTAACTATCACACTGAAAAAAAGACAATCCACAATGCTGGATGAAGTTCTTTTATGACTAAATTACAGTAGAATGAAACTGACCTTTTTATTACTAAAACAGTTCAAATTTGAAAAAAAAAAACAAAGGTATAGAATAAAGCATTATTTCCACAACTAAAATGATAATCTACATTTATTTTTTTAGTTCCAAGTTTCTAGACTGATTTAATTGTGAGCAAACTTTTTTAGACCTTAAAGTTTAAAAGAAACAGCACATTTATTCATTTAGCCGTGAGCGTGATAACATTTAGGGGGCGGGGCGACATGGAATTCCATCGCGTGGAGGTGTGCTACTTCTGACTTGTGACGTCGCAACCGTTAACAAGTAGCAATGTGAGAGGTGCGAACCGAGAGGCAACACCAAGCCGAAAAGCACATAACTTCGATTCCCGTTCCTCGACCTCTCCTCTAACCCAACACCCACTCGCTATCTCTGCTTGAACAGAATACCTGGGTCGAAGCACCAGCTGAACTCGGACAGCCAGACTTCAGGTGACTAAAGGCGGCGGGGGCGTCGACGAAGACGATCTCGGTTGAGAAGGGAGACGGTCCGCGACTGTTGAGACACTTTTGACTGTTGTTGTTTTTTTATGGAGGAAACTTTTCGACATAATTCGAAGCGAATACCTGACGTAGAATGTTTTAATTAGCCGTCTTCATTATATCTGCCAACTTGCTTGTGTGTAATTGTGGAATATGGTGAGACGCAACACAAGAAAAATGTCATCCATGATCCACTTTCTATACCACTTCCAATTTGGCATTTCTTTTTAACTTTATAACTGTTTTCCCCCAGATGAAATAGTGTGAATAATTGACAAACTACATTGGAATTTCTGTGTCTACTTTGAGTACATAGCATAAAACTTGAACACTGTTCAAATTTCCATGATCCATGATCCACTTTCTATACCACTTCAAATTTGGCATTTCTTTTTAACTTTATAACTGTTTTCCCCCAGATGAAATAGTGTGAATAATTGACAAACTACATTGGAATTTCTGTGTCTACTTTGAGTACATAGCATAAAATTTGAACACTGTTCAAGTAACACATGTCCAAGTGGTGCTTGGGATATGTATAATTGCAATGTGGACCCTCAAAGTGGATAAAAATCCAATGCTTATCAGATAGAGTATCTATATCAGTGTGAGGGCATCCTAAACGCAGAGATTGGCTATATGCCTTTAGTCTGTCGGTGTTCCTCTTTTGGTTTGATTTGACAAGATAAAGTTGACAAAAACTGCTGTTCAACTTAACAGTAAATGGAATTCTTCCTCTGTACATTGATGTAAACTGTATGCATATGTGCAGAAATCTCCAGACGGCATGGAAGAAACAGCAGTTAGAGAGGATGGTGCAGTGATCCGATTTGCTGAGGTCAGCACTATTAGTATATTACCGCCATTATTCGACATCTAATGCTCCATTTTGGCTCCAAAGTATGTCGGGTCGTTTTCGGTGGACGACAGCTGCCTAGATGATCAAATGGAGCAGTTGCACAGGAACCTGAAGACCCTGAATGTAAGTCCTGCTGCTTGACTTTCAAATTGTTCCAAGTTCAAAAGCATTTTTTTTTCCCCATCCATTTTCTGTACCACTGTACTTCTGCTGTCAGACATGCAATTAAAGTAGGCCTGTATCCCCTCAAGTTCTCCATCAAAGTGTGAAAATGTACGACGAGGATGAAACGGTATGGATGTTTATTTCCTTTTTTTCTAACTGCACTTAACAGTTATGTGCTCCAACCTGTCTTCCGTCCTGCAGACCCTTCTGATGGCCCACGCCCTTCGTAGAGTGTCACTGTCTACCGCTCGGCCCAGCGACTCCCAGTTTGCCTTCGTCTCCCACAGCGCCGACGCCCAGCTGTGCTACCATGTTTTCAGATCCTATCAAATCCAGCGCCCACTAGCGTCCGATCTTTATGCAACAGTGCCCCTCACAGGGAAATGGCCGCTAACGTTAGCATGGTCGCTAAAGTTAGCTTGGTTGTGGTGTGGTTGTCCCGCCTGGGAGGGTCGCGACGGGTTCTGATCAGGGATCCTGCGGTGATGATTGCATCTTTTTTTTTTCAAAGCCGATGACATCGATTTTGTTGTCTTGTTTTTTCGCTGGCTAGTGATTTGCTTGAGGAGGTGGAGGAGGCGGAGTTCTCAAATATGTACATGTATGTATGTAGGCTCAAATATGTACATAAATGTCATTCACAGCAGTGAGTTATGTGCAGGCAGAAATCTATTAACTACATTCGACTGAATATGTGTGCGTGTGTGTGTGCGCGTGCACATCCTGGAAAGTGCTGCTGCTGTTCAGACTGCAAAGCAAACACAGTGAGCAGACTCAGCACACACAGTCGGCCTGTAAAGTCCCCCCCCCCCCAGTTCCCATTCACTTCCTTCCCTGCTTCCTTTCTTAGTGTCTCCTGCCTACTTCGTCTGTCCAATGACAGAGCGCCTTCCGTGATCTCCCTGGTGATGCATTTTGATTGCGAGAAAAACGGCCGGTTATGACTGTTAATCATCCTGGGACACAACTTCAAAAATGTTTGGATGATGATGGTTGACACATAATGATGATTTTTTTTTTTTTGTGTAGCAAGTATGTTGCAATACATCCACTCTTTGCCTTGTTTTGTGCTAGTTTAGCTTCGCATTGTTGTAGTTTTTAATGTTTTGCCCTGCACACGTCTGTATCGTTCTGTTTTTTTTAGTGCTCAATCAACCCTTAGTGCGTCTTGCGCTAATCGCGGCATCCACGCATGTTCTTATCCCTTATGCGTTTATTGCATCATATTGCCTCCAACATTAAAAAATAAATAAAGGAATAATCAAGGAAAGGAATAATCATGAGTTGGTCAAGTCGTAATGCATGCATTTGAAAATGTCAAACATTTTAGGTGGACCCAAATGCCTTCTATTACCGTTTTTTTCCGTGTATAGTGCGCCCCCATGTATAATACGCACCCTAAAAATGGCATGCTGATGCTGGAAAAAAGCCTGTACCCATGTATAATACGCACCCAATTTTTATGAATTTTCTTTATGAATTTTTTTTTTTTTTTTTAAGTCCCAATGATCGTCACACACGCAGGGAGGCAATGGGTCCCATTTTTATAGTCTTTGGTATGGTCTTAACTAGGCTGGATGTAATTTTTTTTGTTGGCGTTGATTTCTCCGACTGCCCTTAAACGCACCACCGCGCTCCGTGCGCGCACGGGAAAGAGGCGTGCGGACGTGAAAAAGGCGGCTCTGTATGGGAGAGACGTTGAAGAGGAATAAAAACACCCTTGGAAACCAAAACTTGGTGATTTCAAGTTTCATTTCGAGGGACATTTGTCACGTCTCGTCCCCAGTTTTGCTATGTGTCTAGGTTGCCATAGTTTCTGTTCGCGTCGCCCCTCTCTTCCTGTGTCACCTCAATCGATGTAACGTGTTTTGTATTTAAGTCCTGTCTGCCCCTCGCTCACCGTCGGATCATTGCATGTGTTACTGTCATGATGTCTGTTTGCTTTCTGTTCCTGTCTTTGGTAATGTCACCCTGTCTTTTTGTTCCACGACTTTGTCGGTCAGTCCTGTTGTTGGTTTTGTTTTCTAAAAAAAAAAAAAAAAAAAAATTAAAAAAAAAAAATTAAAAAAATTTTTGTACCCATGTATAATGCGCACCCCAGATTTTAGGACAATAAATTCGTTAAATTTTGCGCACTATACACGGAAAAAAACGGTATTTCTTCTTTTATTCCGAGCTTCCAGTAGCTTTCTCAGCGAGGCCCACGTGTGTTAATTAATTACACATCAACATGGTTTACTTTCGCCTGCTGAGATCTACGAACCGGACAGTGCGTAACTGCTCCGTGCTCGTGTTCACTGGGACTTGGTTGACCGTCATCATTCCGGACTCTGCTGTGCATCTGGAGCGGCTAGCGTGCTATCTGGCGGACCGGGCCATTGTACGAGGGGGAAAGTTGTGAGGAGGTGGGATGTGCGTCTACACCAGGGGTCCCCAAACTTTTTCCTGTGAGGGCCACATAACGTTTCCCTTCTCTGATGGCGGGCCGGTGTCAGTTTGTAACAGAAAAAGTGTGACGATCGTAGGGGAGCTTAAAAAAATTATTGATTTCCAGAAAGCCACACATAACCAAATAACGGTTATTTAATAACCCTTTCCAGGTTCTTTACAGAAAAAAAGTCAGGAAACAAATAACACTATTAATGAAATAAATAATAACTAAATAACCCTCTCTGAATTCTTCACAGAAAAAACAGGAAATAAATAACTCTCTCTGGGTTCTTCATAGAAAAGAAAGCCATGGAACATTAACTTTCTGTTGTGCCATGCACAATCTTAACCAGTGGTCACCAAAGGACGGCAATGACTGCGTTTCCCCAGTAGATGGGGAAGCGCTCGCCTGCGCATTTACTACCGGAAGCCGTGTCAGAAAGCTCGGTGCACACTCACAAGTGCGTGTACGTACTCAGTAGTACAGACATGGCGCACTCGCGCTCTATTTGTATCAGTCCCGAATTTAGAGCGTGGACTGTGACGACAGCATTCTTGTAATTTGCGCGCTGAGCTTTCAGATGCAGTTTTGCGCTAAAGCCACCCACAAACCTTCCCCTGGAATCCTTCCATTAAAATGAGTCGCCCAAGGAAAAGCAAGGTGGACACAGTGCCGAACGTTTAAAAGAGAGTGGCCAATTTGGCTCGACATACGCGACGTGACGTTCAGCCACATGAACGTCAACATCAACCCGTCACAGATCGAGGTAAACAGACCAACACCTCGGATCTCGCCTAAGAATAGCCACAACAAATTTTGCGTCATAACGCACTAGCAAACTTTAACAAAAAAGACAGCGGTGTCTACAAGCCTACTGGAACCTACAAAAGGATTATAAGCAAGGAACACAAGAACTTTAAGAGACTGCTCATATGTGCTTTCTGACACGGCTTCCGGTAGTAAATGGCGAGCGCTTCCCCATCTACTGGGGAAACGCATTCATTGCAGGCAAAATGACCAAAAGAAAAAAGTTTAATAATACAATTTGTTCAGGGTTGGCGGGCCGGATTAAACGGTCCCGCGGGCCGTGCCGTAGTTTGGTGACCACTGGTCTACACCGTGACGGAGGGTACCGGGACTCTGTGGTGGTATGCGAGCACTGCTCGCCACTGGCGGAGTTTGTGATCTCCAGGCTGTTAGGGTCCTGAACTCTCTCCCCCCTTCTGCGTGGCGTCCTGTACTTTTGCGCTTTGTTCTGTCTGCTGTGCGCTCTTGCTCCGTTTTGCTCCTCTTATTTACTGTGTTATTTGTTTATTTATTATTTATTCATCACTCTTATTGATCATTGTTTGTGCCTTCTTGTTTTTATTTTGCGTTGTTTACTTGTATGTTTATCGTGTACTGTGTCTCGTCACCGTGGGATACGGGAAACGTAATTTCGATCTCTTTGTGTGTCTTGGCATGAAGGAATTGACAATAAAGCTGACTGACTCTGATCATTTCAATTGAGCTTCTGCTCTTCCACGTCAACGCAAACTGCATCCTGTGCTGTGATGCTTTGATGGAGACTAATCAGAATGAGCATGCACGAATCAACACGCTTTTGTGAGTTTTTGTAACAAGTGGACATTGTTCCACTTGTTTTTGTGTTTTTCCCTGAAGTGGCAAAGCCAAGATGAGGGCTGTTGAAAACACTCTAGTGATGATTAACTTTGTCCAGCATCATTATCTTTACACATTACGCAACAGTTGAGAACAACAACACTCAAGAACACTTTCACAACTTCATCCTTGCGCTTAGCCCAAAAGCCGCCTTCCATTTCATGGCCCTTTCAGCTTGCAGAGTAACTGCTTAACATCAGTTGTTGTCATAAGCATAAACTATTAGTAATTCCTTTTCAAAACCATCTTGACCCCTCAAACTCCATTTTGGGGGGCTAAGGCCAAAATGGGCCCGATACGCCGTTAATGATTTTCATGATGATGTGATAGAACATGTAAAACTGATCACCTCACTCACAGCGCTACTCTGTGGTCATTGGTCCGTGAAGAAAGATAAATAATCAGATAAGCCATTTTTTCTGGGAACATGTCAGTTGGAGTTTTCTTTCTTCAGACTTGGTGAAGCAGCACGAGGCCAGTTTGTCACCTCAACAATTGTACGTGTGTTGGTGTCCTAAACTACAAATTCAAATTTTGGTATTCCTCAATGTTTATTGCAGTAGCACAGATACATGTTTTCAAATCAGATTTACACCAAATATCAGTAAAATGGATAGATAAATACAAAAATAAATTAAGTCATTCGTAAAACGAGAGGTGTTCCTTGAATGCTTTTCAAAGATAGCTTAGCATCAAATCAATGTAGGCAGCACAAACACTTTGATGATTGAGTGTTTAGCTGTTAGCGCTGAATGCTAACCATTGAGTGAGATTACAGAACTTCTGTTACAGTTCTAAAACCTTTTTTCCTAAAAAATATAATCTGTTGTTTAGAACTCTATACTACAGATTGCAACCTATCATGAGTGCCACCTATATTACTACCTTCCTATGAAGCAAGATTCACAGTGAAACAAATCAATTTGAATCAATCTGAGTTAGCCAAGAATGCTAAGTGAAGATTCCCAACTTCAAGAATTTTCTTTAACTACAATTATTGCTTTTCATATTTCGTCCACTCTCTGCCGAAGGAGTTCCAGCTGTCTCGCTACCTCGTCAGGCAGGTCCTCGTTCACCTGCGTGGCAAAGTATTTTGCAACCTCTTCTGCCTCGTTCTGCCAGAAAGCCCGGTCCAGAGCAAAGAGCTGGTCCAGGTCCACCGGGACCCTCAGGCCATCCAGGTCTAGGGAATCATGGGACGGTAGATAGCCCACGGCGGAGAGCCTAGCTCCAGCCTCGCCATTTAGCCGGCGGAACACCCAGTCCAAGACACGGATGTTTTCGCCAAATCCGGGCCAGAGAAAACCAGCGGTGGGACTTTTGCGGAACCAGTTGACGTGGAAAATCTTGGGCAGTTTGACATTGGGACGCTCCGCCATGCTCAGCCAATGCGAGAGGTAGTGACCAAAGTTGTAGCCGAAGAAGGGGCGCATGGCGAACGGGTCGTGCATGATCTCCTTGCCTGCAGCCAGAAATGAGGAGAAGTAAGTCGACTTCCCTTCTTAATGTTACTTCTTACCATTTGATGGCAATAGATCAGATGTGCAAGTACTGACCTAAACCTTCAAGCTTTTTCCGATACGTACCTTTGTGTTCTGCTGCGGCAGTGGCCTCTGAACGCATGGCGGCACCGACAAAGACACCGTGTTGCCAGTTGAATGCTTCGTAGACCAGTGGCACACCTGGGAAGGAAGTTTTAGACATAACACATTCTTTAGGGGTCCTTTTGTGTTTACAGTATACTCGGCTTTCTCTGGTCCAAATTTGTCGATGATCTGTAAAATTGGTTCATTTCTTGTAGTTTCCAACCGTGTAAGAAATGTCCCAAGGCATCTTGTCTGGAACCTCGAGTCTCCTGCTCACCTTCAGGCCGGCGTCCCCCGAAGATAATGGCCTCAATCGGGACACCTTCGGGCGATTCCCACAGTGGGTCGATGATTGGACACTGATCAGCCGGAGTGCAAAAGCGGGAGTTGGGATGGGCGCAAGGTTCTCCTAAAGAAACAAGCAAGGTTGACTTGCTTTATCTTGTTATCTCGACTGATCAACCGACATTTTTGGATTTTGTTGTTGTTGTCTTTGGTTTTCATTGATGTTTTCACCGAGGCTCACCATCTTGCGGGCTCCAAGGTTCGTTCTTCCAGGAAGTAACGGTGACGTCCTGGGGCAGAGACTCATCCATGCCTTCCCAGTGCACTCCTCCATCGCTGGTCTCTGCCACGTTGGTGAAAATGGTGTTCTTGGCAATGGTGGCCATGGCATTGGGGTTGGTCTTGGCGGAGGTGCCCGGTGCTACTCCAAAGAAGCCGTTCTCTGGGTTGATGGCTCGCAGACGACCTGATGAGAAGGGAACGACAGGAGCAATAAGAAAAAGAAACATCGGAGAGGGACCGCGCACACCCTATGACTCTGAACCTTGGTGGTCAAACTTCATCCAGGCAATGTCGTCTCCCACGCACTCCACCTTCCAGCCGGGCAGCGTGGGGCTCAGCATGGCCAAGTTGGTCTTCCCGCAGGCACTGGGGAATGCCGCTGCAATGTACTTCTTCTGGCCTGCGGGGTTGGTGATGCCCAGGATCTGAGCCAGACACAAATCAATATCAATTCCGCAGGATGGTTTCTGGCAGACCAATGAGACAATTTGGCGTCCTACCAGCATGTGTTCTGCCAGCCAGCCTTCCTCCTTGGCGAGGCGTGAGGCGATGCGAAGGGCGAAGCACTTCTTGCCAAGCAGAGAGTTGCCCCCGTATCCGCTCCCGAAAGAGATGATCTGCCGGCGTTCTGGGATGTGAGCGATGAGCGTCTGCTCGGGGTTACAAGGCCAGTTGTTCACCAGAGGCCCTTAAGACAGGAGACGTGCAGTCTTAGATCTTCGCCTCCAGTCAAGTTGTGAGAGGAGTCGGCATACTTTGAAGTGGCAGCGGGCAGCCAACCGAGTGCAGACATCGGACAAAGTCGCCGGTCACAAGGACGTCCAGAACCGCCTTCCCCATCCGGGTCATCACCCTCATGCTGGCCACCACGTAGGGCGAGTCAGTCAACTCCACACCCATCTTGGACAGCGCCGATCCAATGGGTCCCATGCTGAAAGGGATCACGTACATGGTGCGACCCTTCATGCAACCGGGGAAACGCTGGGAGACAGCTTTGTCGAGCTCCTCGGGTGACATCCAGCGGCCCAGTTGGCTGATGCCACCCTCCAGAGGCGTAGGCACCGTTTCACGGCGCTCGCGGGTCACGATCACCGTCCGGCTCTCCACGCGAGCTACGTCCCGAGGGTCCGTCCTGGCCAGCCAGCTGCAGAAGGGAAAAGCTCAAGTTGAGGGAAGTACAGGAACACGTCCGCTGAAGAGTCACGCAAATGGGGAGCATGAATAAAAGAGTTGCAACAAGTGTGGGAAGGGAAATTCTGAGGGAAGTGAAAAAGTGAAGGAAATGTGTGAATTGGAAAAAAAAAAACTTGTCGATTCATGGTCTCAACAGTTGAGTGGTTACTTTTCTAAAAAACCTGGTGTGTGTAAGGTGGAAGGGGATTGTTTTGGCTGGTTTTCTTTCAGCTCTGTTGTACACGGACAAGCGCAGCAGCCTTAACAGTCCAGACTCCCTGCAAGAATTCCATGCGTCTCCACCTACCAGTTGTGGTACTTGGGCAACTTCTTGATCAGGCCTTGCTCCTCCAGCTGGGCCAGGATGGCCCGGTTCTCCTCGTCGGAGCCATCGCAGATGTGGAGGGCATCTGGCTGGCAAAGCGTCACGTTGGCTTCCACAAACTCCCTGACGGGCGGACTGAGGGCGCTCAGCTCACCCTGCAGAACCTGAGGCCCGTTTGAGGACTGTAGCTGAGGAGGCATCACGATCGACTCTGACAAAGGGGAAGATGCTGGAGGATGAGAAGGAGAAATGGTCTTGGGTCAAATAAATACTGACAGTCAATTAGAAACTCAGTACAGAATGAAAAAATAAACGAGGAAGAAATAACCACCTCACATGGTGACAAAAGTGTATCACAAACTAACCAAGTAATCAACGAGAAATACTTGTAACCAAAAATGAAGTAGTGGACAACACCAAATGAACCAAATGACCAACAAATGAACTCATTAACCAAGTACCGTTTTTCCATGTATAATGCGCAAAATGTAACTACCCGTTTTTTTCCGTGTATAATGCGCAAAATGTAACTAATTTATTGTCCTAAAATCTGGGGTGCGCATTATACATGGGTACAATTTTTTTTTTTTTTTTTTTAAGAAAATCATGGTACAACAAAACCAACAACAGGACTGACCGACAAAGACAGGGTGACATTACCAAAGACAGGAACAGAAACCAAACAGTTTTCTTTTTTAATCTCCGTCGCGGACCGGACGTAATATGGAGGCAGTATCACTGCGCATGCGCACTATGGATCCGATGCGCAGAACGTCCGCACGCCTTTTTCACATGTCCGCAGTGATCGCGGTGGTGCCTTTACGGGCAGTCGGAGAAATCAACGCCAACAAAATTAATTACATCCAGCCTAGTTAAGACCATACCAAAGACTATAAAAATGGGACCCATTGCCTCCCTGCGTGTGTGACGATCATTGGGACTTAAAAAAAAAAAAAAAAAAAAAAAAATTTGGGTGCGTATTATACATGGGTACAGGCTTTTTTCCAGCATCAACATGCCATTTTTAGGGTGCGTATTATACATGGGGGCGCATTATACACGGAAAAAACGGTAATTTATTGTCCTAAAATCTAGGGTGCGCATTATACAAGGGTACAATTTTTTTTTTAATTTCTTTCTTTTTTTTTTTTTTTGAAGAAAATCATGGTACAGCAATTTTTGAAGAAAATCTTGTCACGGATGGAGTGTGGAAAGGAGCAGGGCAACCAAGTGCAGCTTGGACCAGGGTTCATTGGAGGAACTCAAAACACAGACTTGGTAAACTAACATAACTCTCTAACAAAACCAACAACAGGACTGACCGACAAAGACGTGGAACAAAAAGACAGGGGGACATTACCAAAGACAGGAACAGAAACCTGTGTTATTGTCAAATATTGTTTGTTTTTTAATCTCCATCGCCGACTGGACGTCATACGGAGGCAGTATCACTGCGCATGCGCACTATGGATCCGATGCAAATAGTCCTCTTCTCTTCTTGACTGACAATGAATGTGATAGTTTAATACAATCAGCAAATAACAAAATGCGTATTACAGGTAATATTTTATTTCACAACACTTTGCCTTGTTCCTTTCGTCTCTGCTGTTCACTTCAAACACGCTCCATACGGACGCAATGCTCTCGTATCAGACGCTTGCTCGATCACCTGCTCGTTTGCTGTCACAATGTACCCTACACAAATCCGAAACATTTGTTGCGGCTCTGAGTCACGACGAGGGGCAAGTTTTGGTTTCCAAGAGTGTTTTTATTCCTCTTCAACTTCTCTCCCATACAGAGCCGCCTTTTTCACATGTCCGCACGTCACTTTCCTCTCTTTTCATTTTAACCTAACTGATCGCGGTGGTGCCTTTACGGGCAGTCGGAGAAATCAACGCCAACAAAAAAAATACATCCAGCCTAGTTAAGACCATACCAAAGACTATAAAAATGGGACCCATTGCCTCCCTGCTTGGCACTCAGCATTAAGGGTTGGAATTGGGGGGTTAGATCACCAAATGATTCCCGAGCGCGGCGCCGCTGCTGCTCCCCTCTCCCCCAGGGGATGGATCAAAATCACACGGGGATGGGTCAAATGCAGAGGACAAATTTCACCACACCCAGATGCGTGTGTGACGATCATTGGGACTTATAAATAAATAAATAAATAAATAAATAAATAAATAAATAAATAAATAAATAAATAAATAAATAAATAAATAAATAAATAAATAAATAAATAAATAAATAAATAAATAAATAAATAAATAAATAAATAAATAAATAAATAAATAAATAAATAAACTTGAGAACTAGCCCAAAGCAGACAAACAAACCAGCCATCAAACAAATGAACTTCCTAACTAGTTGATGAACCAAATAACCAAGTTGGTTGCTATCAGACTGACTGGCTGCCTTGTATAACATCTACAAGGTAAAAAAAATTACTGAAATAAGCATAAATAACCAACTGAATTTGGTGACTTGGACATGCACAATGAGATGTTCTGTATCCTGGACTCTGTGGAATGCCTCACGCAACTGATTTACTCCTCTATTATTCAAGAAAGGAAGTGACAAGTGATAACATAAAATGTGATTTGCCTGGTGAAGAAGTGAAGATGACCGACCTGATTTATCGTGTTTCCGCTGTGGTGATGTCATCCACCGCGTGTATGCCTGTGTGCGTGTGTCTCACTAAATTGCGCTCTTTTTATCCTTTGGCATATCACACGTGAGGGCAGGGCCTGGCCCAGGTAGTGCGTCCGGACAAAGTTGTTCTTTACGAAGTGAATGATTCATTCCAGAACCGTTTGAGCCGTTGACCAGAGTGGTTTGCTGAAGACTTTACAGCCTATTGATTATTGATCATCTTATCTGCAGCAGTTGCCTTTGAACATTGACCTACTATGACGTAAGTTGACGGTGTGACTCCGTCACTGGATGCGCTGCCATGATTACCAGCTCCGCATTGTCTTTCGATCCAGCCTTTTCCAGCCGCTGCTATGTTTTCTCAATGTCAGCTTTCTGTATCTAACTGCTAGCTCCTGAATTTCCCCCCGGCGATCAATAAAGTACCTACCTACCTACCTACCTACCTACCTACCTACCTACCTACCTACCTACCTACCCTACCCTACCTACCCTACCTCTCTCTCTCTCTCCATCCATCCATCCATCCATCCATCCATCCATCCATCCATCCATCCATCCATCCATCCATCCATCCATCCATCCATCCATCCATCCATCCATCCATCCATCCATCCATCCATCCATCCATCCATCTTCTTCGGCAATACCTGTCATGCAGGGTCTTTCCTTTCCATGACAGTCTATCTGGCTCTTTCTTCTTACTGAGCTCCTGTTGCCTGAAACCTCTACAAGGCAGGAATTCTTGGAGACCTGTTGTTTCCTCCTAGATAGCGCCCAGGACGCTCAGTGATTCATGGCCCCCCTTTTTCATCTTTGTGTCCAGGCTTGGGATGCTGCGCTTGAGATGGAACAATCTGTGGAGCCCCAGTTAAGCCCCTCGTCTGTACCGTCGCCGGCAATTTTATGTACAGTATATATAGCTCATACTATATCAGGGGTGGCCAACCAGTCAGAGACTAAGAGCCACATTTTTTACTGTGTACCGCAAAGAGCCACATCATACACATGAGCACATATGAACTACCCCCCTCCCCCCCCAAGCTGCTCGGTTTCAAATGGGCCACATTTAGCTGTGCATTTTTTCCCTGCCATTTTGAGAACGAAATTGACACTAATTGTTTCCTCGAATGGGTTTGCCCCTCCTCCTTTGCGGGATTTCACCTCATGCGCATGCGCGTTTGACGAAAATACCATAGTGAACTCAAACGAAGCGAACACGCAGCGTTTGACGAAAATACCATATTGACCTCAAGCGACGCGAACACGCACAAAAACAAACAAACAAATAAACCCACAAATGTTGATATGAACGTAAAGGAGCTGCATGAAACCCGGCAAGGAGCCGCATGTGCCTCGCGAGCCGCGGGTTGGCCACCCCTATACTATATTGTATGCATCATTTCATCTACTGAATACTCATGGTGTTCTATGGTGTGTGTTTTTTTGCACATTCATTATTTCATTGGTTAGTTTGCTAATTTATTTGTTGTTTGGGAGTTGGTTATTTGGTTGGTTAGTTTATTTGTTCATTCTTTGTTCGCTTAGTCATTTATAGTAGATAGAAAGATTCTCAGTATGTCTGTTATTTAGGTATGTAGTTAGTTAGGTAGGTTGCCAGTTAGCTAGCACTAGCTTGCTATCTAGTTAGCTACTTAGCAGGTTAGCTATTAAATTGGAAGTTAGTCAGTCAGTCTAGTTTACTTAGGTATGTATTTATTCAGTCACTTATCATTTATTTGTTTTGGGATGGTGACTAAACAGATCCAGGATCCAGCTGTAGTAAAATAAAAAATTAAAAAAGCTTTTTTGTGAGAGTTGGCACTCACTTTTGTGATTAAAAGTTAAAATTCCAATGATTGTCACACACACATCTGGGTGTGGTGAAATTTGTCCTCTGCATTTAAGCCATGCCCATGTGATTTTGATCCATCCCCTGGGGGAGAGGGGAGGAGCAGTGGTGTCGCGCCTGGGAATAACTTCGTGATCCAACACCCCAATTCCAACCCTCAATGCTCAGTGCCAAGCAGGGAGGCAATGGGTCCCATTTTTATTGTCGTTGGCATGACCCGGCGAGGGTTTGAACCCACAACCTTCCAGTCTCAGGGCGGACACTCTGCCACTAGTCCACTGAGCTGCTACCACCATGCTTTACAGGTGTTTGTGGTGAACAGACTTTGCCCTGTGTTTTAGTATCTACAAGCAGGCAGGAAGCAACTTGTTGATCACGACACGTTCACATTACAGTGTGCATGACATAAGGCTGTGTTTAATGGCCTATGTGCTCAAGTGCAATCTTTAAGCCACCAATTCAAAGACTTTGGAGACGCCCCTAATGTTTACTTCAGCACATGACATCGCAACTCAATTAACCTTAACAACAACAAACATTTGCAAACCAAGAGATTTTCAACACTTGTTCTTTTCGACCTTTCTTTTTTTTTTTTTACAAATAAATTCTATTGGTTTTGAGTTGTAATAATTTTTCTTAAATCGTCCACATAGTTTGTTAGCTAGCTTGTCATCTATTCATTTATTTAGTAAGTTACTTCTTTTGATAAGTTTGTTTGTTGGTCAGCTGGTTAGTTTGTTAATTCCTTAGCTTTCTATCAAGTGTTAGTCAAAAGCTAAGTAAGCTAAGCGCATTGAATTTCACTCAGCATGTCGTCTTTTGACTGCAACATCAGCATGCACATCAGTGTTGCAATGCAAACACACGTCAATGAATAACACACACAAACACACTTACACACACACTTAAGGTTGGTGACGTCAAGGCGTGTATCAAGGTTCACATACTACCAATGGTGCACAAGTATATGGCTCAAACAAACAAACAACATGTTATTGTTCAGATGCTGTAAACTTTTTCTGTGCATGTCTACATTGTATTTTGTTTATTTATCGATCAAAGAATGCACCCAAGGTCGGACTACAGCCTGAATGATTGTGTCAATTGTCAAGACGGTTGGGTACAGGTTACTTCTGTCAGAATTTTCAGTGATTTTTACTGGCTGTACATGTCCCGCAAATTGGGCCTAAATTTCCATATTTTTCCCCCTATTTATTGTGAGGAACAAAATTATTTTGACCAAACTCAATATCATCACATTCTTGCCAAATAATTCTTCCTTGATTGAGCTACATATTTTCAATTTTTCACTTCTCCAGCATGTCCCACCCACTTCTTTGATCCAAGCTTCATATTTTCTCTTTTCAATTCTTGTGTGTGTCCCAATGCCTTTGTCCGTAGCAGTTGAGCGCGCCACTTCAATGTGCAGTACATTTGATAGGAGCATCACCTTGAGTTAATCTAG
This sequence comes from Syngnathus typhle, assembly GCF_033458585.1. Taxonomy (NCBI): domain Eukaryota; kingdom Metazoa; phylum Chordata; class Actinopteri; order Syngnathiformes; family Syngnathidae; genus Syngnathus; species Syngnathus typhle. The sequence goes on along the minus strand of NC_083748.1, from coordinate 2,345,266 downwards.
TGTAGCGACACCTCTGGGTTTTTTTTTTTTGACAGCTCAAAGTTCACTTGTGACTCCGTCTGCTACGCCTCCCCTGCCGTCATGAAAAGGGGAAAAACAAATTCAATTGTTTTTATTATAGTCATTTTCCTTTTAATTTCAATAATTTTGTACAATTTTGAACAAAAATCTCTGATTTTTTATAGTTACCGTTTTTTCCGTGTATAGTGCGCCCCCATGTATAATACGCACCCTAAAAATGGCATGCTGATGCTGGAAAAAAGCCTGTACCCATGTATAATACGCACCCAATTTTTATGAATTTTCTTTATGAATTTTTTTTTTTTTTTAAGTCCCAATGATCGTCACACACGCAGGGAGGCAATGGGTCCCATTTTTATAGTCTTTGGTATGGTCTTAACTAGGCTGGATGTAATTTTTTTTGTTGGCGTTGATTTCTCCGACTGCCCTTAAACGCACCACCGCGCTCCGTGCGCGCACGGGAAAGAGGCGTGCGGACGTGAAAAAGGCGGCTCTGTATGGGAGAGACGTTGAAGAGGAATAAAGACACCCTTGGAAACCAAAACTTGGTGATTTCAAGTTTCATTTCGAGGGACATTTGTCACGTCTCGTCCCCAGTTTTGCTATGTGTCTAGGTTGCCATAGTTTCTGTTCGCGTCGCCCCCTCTCTTCCTGTGTCACCTCAATCGATGTAACGTGTTTTGTATTTAAGTCCTGTCTGCCCCTTGCTCACCGTCGGATCATTGCATGTGTTACTGTCATGATGTCTGTTTGCTTTCTGTTCCTGTCTTTGGTAATGTCACCCTGTCTTTTTGTTCCACGACTTTGTCGGTCAGTCCTGTTGTTGGTTTTGTTTTCTAAAAAAAAAATAATAATAAAAATAAAAATTAAAAAATTAAAAAAATTTTGTACCCATGTATAATGCGCACCCCAGATTTTAGGACAATAAATTCGTTAAATTTTGCGCACTATACACGGAAAAAAACGGTATTTTAAAACCGAAGACGATTCGCTCGGAGGAGCCAACGTCCTGTCAAGCCTCCTCTGAGGATTGCGTAATCACACAGCAGTTAGACTGAACTGCTCTGTCTTTATGTCACTGTTGAAGTGTTCAAACACTGTGGCTATATTAATTAATTTCCGTAGTTAAGCTGGTGTATATAATAGCTTATGTTTTTCGTCATGAAAACGGCTTTGAAAAGGCTACAAAAAAAGGTTTTCCAACCTTATGGCAGGGGGTGCTAGTGATCCCGGGGATGCTTCATGCGCCTACCTGTAGAATAAGAGATCTCCAGTTCAAATTTACAGTGAACAATAGTGATGTGCATTCCAGTTCTTTTAAGTGAACTGGATCTTTAGAATCGGTTCTCTCAAATGATTCGTTCAGACGAACACACTGATACGGCTTTTTTTTCTTTTTTTTTAATAACATCCAGTGGAAATAACGCATACACATCAAAATGTACAAATACCCCGAAAAAAACTATTACAGTTTTTTCCATGTATAATGCGCCCCCATGTATAATACGCACCCTAAAAATGGCATGTCGATGCTGGAAAAAAGCTTGTACCCATGTATAATACGCACCCAAATTTTGACTCCTACTTAAGTCCGTGAACGTAAAATTATTTCAGAAAAAAGATCATCTTTGGGAACAACCGGATGTTATTCTGCCGGTCAGTATCACTGCGCATGCGCTAGCATACTCAATACCGAAGAAACGTTTCGGATTTGTGTAGGGTACATTGTGACAGCAAACGAGCAGGTGATCTAGCAAGCGTCTGATACGAGAGCATTGTGTTCGTATGGAGCGTGTTTGAAGTGAACAGCAGAGAAGAAAGCGCATCTGTAATGGCGGCCTCCGTATGATATCCGGATTTAAAAATAAATAAATAAATAAAGTTTTTTTTTTTTGTACCCATGTATAATGCGCACCCCAGATTTTAGGACAATAAATTAGTTAAATTTTGCGCATTGTACATGGAAAAAAACGCTATATATAATAATAATTGGCTCGGGTAATTAACACATTTCTTTCTATAATCCAACACTTACAGTGTGTAATACACACAGATCCGTTGGCAACAGTCTCTCACCCGGTTGTGAACGGGTAATTACGTCACTGACTCGTAAAGTCCCTCCTCCATCTGACGCTTGCTGGCGCTGCTGATTGGTCGTTCGCGAAGATTCACGAGTGACTTTGTTGGATTGTAGTTGATGGTGTTATTATATCGAATGTGTTTGTGTTTGAATAAAAGGTTGAAAAAAAAAGTTATGCCAACATTTGTTAATTTTGGGAACACCAACTCATATAACAACGTAAAACACATGTACATATTGTCATATAAAGCAGTTAACCAAATGTCTGATTTTTGTTTTGATTGGCGAATATAAAAACAAGGAATAAAACACCAGACAAATTATAACATAAATGTTTATTAAAATAATAATAATAATAATAATAAAAGTACATCTCAAACCAGCAATCTAATGTGAAACTGCAGTTGATATATTGAATAACAACATTTCGGCATATATATGCATCAGTGACGTGCGGTGAGGGTTGGGGTTGGTGAGGCACTGACTCAGAGTCAGATTTACAATCGTACTGTATGACGCTAAAGCACTAACTCACAAATCAGATTTACATGCATACATGGTTGTTATCCGATTCTTGATTAAATTTAATAAAATTTTAAACACACCACCGTACATTTAAACACACCACTGCAGTATTCTTACCTTTACTTGTAAATTAAGTCCATTCTTCTGTCCTTCTGGACGAAGATCTCGATGACAGGGAAAGCAATAAAGTCGATTTTCGGCAGCACAACCACAAAGCCAGTCTTTTTTAGTAGGGGTGTAAATCGCGGGTTTTGTCACAATACGATATAATATCGATACAAAGAACTACGATACGATATTTGCCGATATCTTAAAGCCTGCTGCGATTCATTCACAATATATCGCAATATAGTGCTCTACGATCGATTTTTTTTTTTTTAATAAAAAATATAGAACAATATCCTGATTTATAACAATTCATACGCAAAATCAACAAGTTACTGCAAACTCTTTATTTAGGAAATTACAAGAGTATTGCAGTATACAAAGTGCTTATTTTAACACTGAACTTTGATGTCGTGTTTTTTCTTTAAATGTGCGGCGAGATTTGTGCTCCCTGAATATTTGATCACCGCATGGCAGGATTTACAAACTGCACGTGTCTTGTCGGTTGAGCCATCTTTTCTTTGGAATCCAAAGTGCTTCCAAACGAATGACTTGAAGCCTAAAGGGGAGCAAATTTCCTCGTCTTTTTAGACACTAGCTATAGCACCAGCCCAGGAGCCGCGTACTAGTTGTCGACTCCCCTTTCACGTGCCTGCTCTGCTCACAACACAACAACGCCGGGCGCACTGCTCCCGGAAAAAGGAAGCAAGCAACAATGAACTGGATTTCAAAATAAAGTCGCGTCTAAAACGCGGCGATATAAATCGATGTTTACATTTAGCATCGATGCCAATAAATCGTAGAGCATTATATCGATTAATCGATGTGTATCGATGTATCGTTACACCCCTATTTTATAGAGTACCAATCCTTTTGAAACGAACGTGTTGTAGTCCGTCTGGTTTCTTGCTTTGACTGAAAGTCAAGTTTTGAAAAATTTCTCACTTTCGAGATTATATCCCCATTGTCAGGGAAAATAAAGCCAAATAGCAACGCGTTAGCACCGAATGTTGTTGGTTGTTTTTCTTTTCTTTTGTTTCTTCTTAATTTACTCTCGCATTTACTCGTGTCGTGAACTATTAGCCGCAGGCTCACTATCGCCCCATCTTCGAGGCAAAGGTACTGGCTGCCTCAAGGCCCATATTTTCCCGCTGACTGCAAGCACGCGCCGTTTGCACACGCTCAGTACAGTGTGTGAGTGGTGCACACTTACACGCTTGCCCTGAGAGGCACTACCTGTCGCTGCCTTCATGATTCTCGTCTCCCGTTGTTATTCGAACAAGAAATACAGCTATTTTGACTATGAAAATAATCCAAATGTATAGGAAACACACCCGAATTGCATTAAAAGCATAGACCACAGGACAAAGTGAAGTCAGCTTTATTGTCAATCCCTTCATATGTCAAGACACACGAAGAAACCGAAATTCCGTTTCCTCCATCCCACGGTGACGAGACACAGTAACATGTCATGTATTTGTAACAACAGTTTATTCTTATTTGCATATTTCCCCGCTGGTGATTTGGTTAAAAAAAAAGAATCTTGAGTAATTTTAAACATACAGGTAGACGACACAAAATAAAAACAAGAAGGCACAAACAATAACTAATAAATAATAGATAAATAAAATGAGTGATGAATAAATAATAAACAAATAACCCAATAAATAAGAGGAGCAAAACTGAGCCTGACAGATATTATATGATGTTTTATTATATTATTCATTTTTTAACAACTAATGGTGACAGCTGAGGAAACCATGTTGAGCCCTTTACTGCCCCTGGTGGCAAGGTGCACTGCCTCACCTGCCTCCTATGAGTGCACGTGCCTGATATGCATACACGTTATTTTAAAACCTACTATAAGTAAATCGTAACTCTACATTCTGGCTTATATAGTTCACGCCAGGAGACGCAACATATTCACTGACTGATTCGTTGATGCACAGGAAGGCAGTTCACTCATTGACTCGTTCGCAAACGGGAAAGCCAGGATTCGTTCCCTCACTGATCCGTTCTCGCGGTGAACTGGAAATGCGAATCACTCAGTGAACGATTCACCCAGTGAGTGATTCACTCAGCGAGTGATTCACTTAGTGAGTGATTCACTCAGTGAGTGATTCACTCAGTGAGTGATTCACTCACTGAGTGATTCGTTCACTCACAGATTCGTTGTTGGTGAACGGGAAATGCAATTCACGACTCGTTCGTGAAAGGGAAAATACGTCATTTTCTTCTTCGTTTCGTTTTACGGCGAGGTGGCACCAGCTTCAATGGGCAGTAGAGTGGGTCGTTTAGAGTCAGAGTAGTAACCGGAGGGTTGGCAGTTCGATCCCAGCTCTGTCACAGTCACATGTCGTTGTGTCCTTGGGCAAGACACTTCACACACCTTGCCTCCAGGTCGCCATTGTAAATGAGAAAGTGTTCTCAATTGTCCTGCCTGGTAAAATATTCGAAAGGATTCGTTCCTTTTGAACGAATCGTCCACTCACTTGCCAATACTAGTGAACAACTGAGGAGCAGTCGTCCATTTGTTCCGTTTTACATTCGTTTTTTTTTCTTTTCCGTTTTTACATTTCGTTTTACAATGGAGGATTATTACATTTCCAAACAATTTTCAACTATGGATTTTCGGTCGAAGCAGGTCATCAGTAAAGGAAGACCAACTCCGGAGTTAAAAGGTTTGATTCGGACAACGGGACTTCGGAACGGAGTGGTACGCACGATCGAAAACAAGTTTTTGATTTCATGTGCTTTATTGAGTGTTTTCATGTGCGAAGACTGCTGATATCAGAGTCAAAGTCTGCTTTATTGTCAACGTCTTCACATGCCGAGACACACAAAGAGATCGAAATTACGTTTTCTCTATCCCACGGTGACAAGACATATTACACGATAGACATACAAGTAAACGACGCAATATAAAAAACAAGAAGGCACAAACAATAAATAATAAGAGTAATAATAAATAAACAGATAACACAACAAATAAGAGCCAGTGTGCATACAGACAGTAAAAGTACAGGACGCTACGCAGAACGGGGAAGCGAGTTCAGGATCCTAACAGCCTGGAGTATGAAGCTGTTTGAAAGTCTGGTGGTGCGGGAGCGCAGGCTTCTGTACCTCTTCCCAGAGGGCAGAAGCTCGAACAAAGAGTGAGCGGGGTGACTCACATCACTCTCACTGATATGATATTTTAATTAAAATAGTTCAAATTAAATAATGAATAGGTCACACTAGAGCAGCGTTCCCCAACCTTTTTCGTGACACGGTTAGGTGCCAGATAAATTTTAACGGGGGGGTTGACGTCAGTGCCTCCCCAGTCATGAACCTCACCGCACGTCACTGAGTAGCACAGATGAAAAACGCATTTAAGCTCCCCTACCCTGCAGAACAGCATTCACAATGTCTCTTAATGAGGAAAACACTCAAAAATATAAAAACACCGGGGGTACCACTGTGATATTTTCAGAGGTTGATGTGGGCATAAGTGAAGATAGATGCCCGTGCACATCCATGTTGGTGACGCTTGATTGCAATTTTGTGACATTAAGCGACATCAGCTTATTTACACTAAATGTGCATTTTTTTTTACACTCGTGTTAAGCAAGACTTTTCCACCGTACATTTGTATACCTTGACACATATACCAATTTAACAAACTACCTACCTAGTTACTTAGCTTGCGTTCCTCCACTATCTTTGTAGTCGCAACTTACTTTGTAGCAACCAATCTACCATCTTTGTATGTGGTCAGGTCGGTGCCTCTCCCCCAGTGCCACAGTCAGGCTGTGATCGGCTGGCGTTTAGCTCACGCCTGTCTCGGTCTGGAAAGGTCTGGCATGATCCAACACGGCTTGCACAGTTTTCTCATGTAGTTGGGCTGGCCTCAACAGCCCTGAGTGGAGACAGATCAACTACGGTTGCTTCTGTCTTTTTCTAAAAGTTTCTTGCATATTTTAAAGTCTACCGCTTTGGAATAAAAACAGTCCTTGTCACTGGTACAGACTATTTGTAAAAAAATAAAATAAAATATGTTCGAGCCTTTCAAATGAAATTTTTTTGGTCCAATGCACATGTTGAAAAATAGCACAAAAATTCGTTGATTAATATAGCCTACAGCAGGGGTCCCCAAACATTTTCCTGTGAGGGCCACATAACGTTTCCCTTCTCTGATGGGGGGCCGGTGTCAGTTTGTAACAGAAAAAGTGTGACGATCGTAGGGGAGCTTAAAAAATTTATTGTTTTCCAGAAAGCCACACATAACCAAATAACGGTTATTTAATAACCCTTTCCAGGTTCTTTACAGAAAAAAAGTCAGGAAACAAATAATAACACTATTAATGAAATAAATAATAACTAAATAACCCTCTCTGAGTTCTTCACAGAAAAAAACAGGAAATAAATAATAACTAAATAACTTCTTTCTTCATAGAAAAAAAAGCCATGGAACATTAACTTTCTGTTGTGCCATGCACAATCTTAACAGATGAAAGTTCAGCTCAGTTGTCAGAGCAGAATCTCTCTGACACATATGAGCAGTCTCTTAAAGTTCTTGTGTTCCTTCCTTATAATCCTTTTGTAGGTTCCAGTAGGCTTGTAGACACCGCTGTTTTTTTTGTTAAAGTTTGCTAGTGCGTCATAGTCTGGAGTAAAATTTGTTGTGGCAATTCTTAGGCGAGATCCGAGGTGTTGGTCCGTTTACCTCGATCTGTGACGGGTTGATGTTGACGTTCATGTGGCTGAACGTCACGTCGCGTACGTCGAGCCAAATTGGCCACTCTCTTTTAAACGTTCGGCACTGTGTCCACCTTGCTTTTCCTTGGGCGACTCATTTTAATGGCAGGATTCCAGGGGAAGGTTTGTGGGTGGCTTTAGCGCAAAACAGCATCTGAAAGCTCAGCGCGCGAATTACAAGAATGCTGTCGTCACAGTCCACGCTCTAAATTCGGGACTGATACAAATAGAGCGCGAGTGCGCCATGTCCGTACTACTGAGTACGTACACGCACTTGTGAGTGTGCACCGAGCTTTCTGACACGGCTTCCGGTAGTAAATGCGCAGGCGAGCGCTTCCCCATCTACTGGGGAAACGCAGTCATTGCAGGCAAAATGACAAAACAAAAAAAGTTTAATACAATTTGTTCAGGGTTGGCGGGCCGGATTAAACTGTCCCGTGGGCCGTATCCGGCCCGCGGGCCGTACTTTGGCGACCACTGGCCTACAGCATTCTCAGTACATTACCATATTTATTTCTTGAATTGCTAATAAATGGTCATCAGATAATATCTGCACTTGTACTTTTGTATGGATTTCTTTTGGCCAAACGTGGCCACAATTTATCCAAAAGGTACCATTAGAAGTAATGAGTTATGTTTACAGAAGTTGCAAATGGGACGAATCTCCACCTTTTGGAAGTTTTATTATATTTGCTTTATTTATTTATTTATTTATTTATTTATTTATTTATTTATCTATCTATCTATCTATCTATCTATCTATTTATTTATTTATTTATTTATTTATTTATTTATTTATTTATTTATTTACCGTTTTTTTCCGTGTATAGTGCGCAAAATTTAACGAATTTATTGTCCTAAAATCTGGGGTGCGCATTATACATGGGTACAAAAAAATTTTTAATTTTTTTTTTTAATTTCTTTTTTTTTTTTTAGAAAACAAAACCAACAACAGGACTGACCGACAAAGTCGTGGAACAAAAAGACAGGGTGACATTACCAAAGACAGGAACAGAAAGCAAACAGACATCATGACAGTAACACATGCAATGATCCGACGGTGAGCGAGGGGCAGACAGGACTTAAATACAAAACACGTTACATCGATTGAGGTGACACAGGAAGAGAGGGGCGACGCGAACAGAAACTATGGCAACCTAGACACATAGCAAAACTGGGGACGAGACGTGACAAATGTCCCTCGAAATGAAACTTGAAATCACCAAGTTTTGGTTTCCAAGGGTGTCTTTATTCCTCTTCAACGTCTCTCCCATACAGAGCCGCCTTTTTCACGTCCGCACGCCTCTTTCCCGTGCGCGCACGGAGCGCGGTGGTGCGTTTAAGGGCAGTCGGAGAAATCAACGCCAACAAAAAAAATTACATCCAGCCTAGTTAAGACCATACCAAAGACTATAAAAATGGGACCCATTGCCTCCCTGCGTGTGTGACGATCATTGGGACTTAAAAAAAAAAAAAAAATTCATAAAGAAAATTCATAAAAATTGGGTGCGTATTATACATGGGTACAGGCTTTTTTCCAGCATCAGCATGCCATTTTTAGGGTGCGTATTATACATGGGGGCGCACTATACACGGAAAAAAACGGTATTTATTTATTTATGAATAATGTCATTTCTGTAAGAAATCTTACACAATTTTATTTTAATTACAGTGGAGCCTCGGTTTTTGAACACAATCCGTTCCAGAAGGCTGTTTGAGAAGTGAATCGTTCGAATCCCATAATCATATTTTCTCATTACAAATAATGGAAAAAAAATTAATCCGTTCCAAGCCAAAAAAACAACAATGCCTTTTTTAAGCATTTTTTTATTTGCGCATTTTTGTCCAATCCCGCAACGCAGCGCACCGCCGAACTCTGGTTGCATTATTGTGACAGGGCCGTCGCTGAAATTGAGAAAATATTATCCTAGTCCTGATGTACTTTCTAAAATTTAAGTGGACCTCAGTGCGCAGGAAGCTTAAATTTGTCCGATCGCGCATCTGCAGCACCGCCGAACGCGCAAGCGCGCCGCTGACCGCGCAACTGCACCGCGCTGGTTGCATTATTGTGACAGAGCGGTCGCTAAAATTTAGAAAATATTTTTAAAGTCTTAATGGACTTTCCAAAATTTAAGTGGATATCAGTGCCCAGGGAGCTTAATTTTGTCCGATCGCGCAACCGCAGCGCGCCGGGTGATCACTGTCGCATTGCTTTAGGAGCGTCTTTGTGTTTTAGGATGGCTTTACTGCTCCCACTTGCTTCCTTTGGAGGCATGATTAGAGTTGATGCAATCCTCAGAGTAACGAGAACGTAATAACTAACGGAGTCAGTTGGCATGCGGGTCCTCTCGGCTCAACTCGCGAGGTTTGACAACCGCATTTCGTCCGACATCCGAAGCAAAAAAATCTTGATTTTTTTGTTCGAATACCGATTTGTTTGAGAACCGGGACGTTCGAAAACCGAGGCTCCACTGTATTAATAACTCAAATTGATTTATGTCATTTCCAATTGTAACGTTATTTGGACGGTGAATCACATATTTCTTTTGTTGTGATGATGCCTGTCCCACTTTGGGCGGGAAACTCCCTGGTGAGTCATGTCAGGGCGCTGACGTCATGATACCACGAGACCCGTATGTAGAAGGCGGAAGGAGACGGAAAACAACATCAGCGACAGCTGCACCAAGCAGGCAGCTTCGACTCGGCGGAAAGGTTTCGCAAAGAAAGAAAGAAAAAAAAAATTAAAATTTCATTGGTCAAGAGCATAATCGTCTTCGGTCTGCAAGCATGTCTTTGTTCGGAAAGTGGTTCGGCACCAGCGGTGGGGGCAAAGGGGGCAAAGGGCCCACACCCCAGGAGGCTGTCCAGAAACTCCGCGAGACTGAGGAGATGCTGGCCAAAAAGCAGGAATTCCTCGAGAAAAAAATTGAGCAGGAGATCATGACGGCCAAGAAGCACGGCATGAAGAACCAGCGAGGTGAGGGGGCGTGGGAAGTAGAGTTGGAGGGTGTTGGGTGAGGGGCGGCGGCGCCTACATCGCTTTCGATTGTGGAGTTCATCACTTGTAAGCACACGGGCTAACTTGACGGGACTCCATTTTTAAATCACCTTGACAGGCGACGCCTTAAAAAAAAAAAACAGGTGTGAAAAACACTCCTACTCTGTTCGAAATTAAATGTACTCACTCTTAACGTGAGTAGAAGGACATTTACTTGAATCTAAAAAGAAGGTCTGATTCGACTTCAATGTTTCAGTGAAAATGTATAGTGGAGCTGCAACTTGTAACTCAAATATTTTAAACAGTGATTAATTCGTTGGTCATTTGTCGATTCATTTGATTTAAAAAAACAGGATATCATTGAAAATGGCAGTGCAGAAACAATAGATTAGCATTTATTCAATGTATTGGTATGTAACGTGGTAGAAAAGTGGCTAACATGCTGATCATTGTTTTCCCGAGGCAAAGCAAACGTTTGCAACATTCCTATTTTGATTCAACACAAAGACTACAGGAATCAGAAAAGAATTCCAGTTGAGAGGCTGAGATTTAACAAGGTCTCTAAATTTCATTCTCAAACATCTTTATTGTTCCCAAAATCCATTATCCAAATAGTTATAGAATATTAGTACTCAATTAAGCTGTTATTTTGTTGATGAACTGGTGAATTAGAAAAAACATTTATATTAGCTATCCCTCTATTCAAAAACATGACGTTATTTGAAATGCACAAACACAAGTCAAGATAGAGCCAGTCACATATTTGGTCCATAACATGTCAGACAATCTGCAAAAAACTTGGAGAATATCTACTGTTGGAAGGCTTTCAGCGCATGCCATTAGGGGTGTAAATCGCGGGTTTTGTCACGATACGATATCATATCGATACAAAGAACCACGATACAATATTTGCCGATATCTTAAAGCCTGCTGTGATTCATTCACGATACATCGCGATATAGTGCTCTACGATCGATATATATATTTTTTAAATAAAAAATATAGAACAATCTCCTGATTTATAACAAGTCATACGCAAAATCAACAAGGTACTGCAAGGAAATTACAAGAGTATTGTAGTATACAAAGTGCTTATTTTATCACTGAACTTTGATGTCGTGTTTTTTCTTTAAATATAAATATAGAGATTTGTGGTCACTGAATATTTGATCACCGCATGGCAGGATTTACAAACTGCACGTGTCTTGCCCGTTGAGCCATCTTTTCTTTGGAATCCAAAGTGCTTCCAAACGAATGACTTGAAGCCTAAAGGGGAGAACATTTCCTCGTCTTTTTGGACACTAGCCATAGCACCAGCCCAGGAGCCGCGTACTAGTTGTCGACTCCCCTTTTACGTGCCTGCTCTGCTCACAACACATCACGCCGCTCACTGCTCCCGGAAAGAGGAAGCAAGCAACAATGAACTGGATTTCAAAATAAAGTCGCGTCTAATGTCCGAGGTCAAACACAGCGATATAAATCGATGTTTACGTTTATCATCGATGCCAATAAATCGTAGAGCATTATATCGATTAATCGATGTGTATCGATGAATCGTTACACCCCTACATGCCATCAATTAATTTGGTAACCGATTACCGTAATTTCCAGAATATAAGGCGCTACTTTTGCACGCGCTTTGAACCCAGCCGTCATCGGGCAGTAGGCGGGGGACACCCTGAACCGGTTGCCAGCCAATCGCAGGGCACACAGAGACAACCAACCATTTGCACTCGCACTCATACCTAGGGACAATTTGGAGTCTTCAATTGGCCTACCAAGCGTGTTTTTGGGATGTGGGAGGAAACCGGAGTGCCCGGAGAAAACCCACGCGGGCCCGGGGAGAACATGCAAACTCCACACAGGGAGGGCCGGAGGTGGAATCGAACCCGCACCCTCCTAACTTATCGTGGTGGAGGGGTTTGCGTGCCCCTATGATCCTAGGAGCCATGTTGTCTGGGGCTTCAGGGCTCTGGTAGGGTCACCCATGGCAAAAGGGTCCTAAGTGAGGGGCCAAACACGGGTCACCCAAGCCCCTTATGACGAAAAACACAAATGGACTTTGTTTTCCCTCGCCCGGACGCGGGTTACCGGGTCCCGCCTCTGGAGCCAGGCCTGGAGGTGGGGCTCGAAGGCGAGCGCCTGGTGGCGCTTTGCCTATGGCCGGCCATAGCCCGAAAAGAAAACATGGGTCACCCTTTCCATGGGCTCACCACCTGTAGAAGGGGCCAAAGGGGTCGGGTGCAAAGTGAGCTGGGCGGCGGCCAAAGGCGGGGACCTTGGTGGTCCGATCCCCGGCTGCAGAGGCTGGCTCTTGGCACATAGAATGTCACCTCTCTGGCTGGAAAGGAGCCCGAGCTGGTGTGTGAGGCAGAAAAGTTCCGACTAGACCAGTGGTTCTTAACCTTTTTTCTTGTTCGCACCCCATTCAATTCATCAACCAGTTCTCGCACCCCTAACCTTAACCCTAACCCTAAGTAATTATTATAAGTAAGTATAATCATAATTGGTTTACCTTACAGCTATAAGGCTTAATTAGCATTATCCTTAATGCCAGTTAACAGAATGACTTCTTGATTTCTAGAATATTTCACTTTTTTTGGTTACCCGACCATTATTCCCGAAAAATTTTAAATTTCCCCCAGGGTATCCTCGCACCCCCTAGGAAGCATTCTCGCACCCCTAGGGGTTAAGAACCACTGGACTAGACATAGTCGGACTTGCCTCCACACATAGTTTGGGCTCTGGAACAAGCCCTCTCGAGAGGGGCTGGACTCTCTTCCACTCTGGAGTTGCCCACGGTGAGAGGCGTTGAACAGGTGTGAGCATACTTATTGCCCCCCCCGGCTGGGCGCCTGCACTTTAAGGTTCACCCCGGTGAACGAGAGGGATGCTGTCAAGCTGAAGAAGGAGTCCTATCTGGCCGTTTTGGCCTGGGGTACTCCGGAGGCAGCTGACGGTACCGGATGGCCAAGCGGAACGCGGCTTCGGCCCGAGTAAAAGCCCGAGCGTGGGAGGAGTTTGGCGAGGCCATGGAGATCGACTTCCGGATGGCTTCGAGGATATTCTGTTCCACCATCTGGCGTCTCAGGAGGGGGAAGCAGTGCACCGTCAACACATTACAGTGGAGATGGCATGCTGCTGACCTCGACTCGGGACGTCGTGTGTTGGTGGGGAGAATACTTTGAAGACCTCCTAAATTCCACCGACACGACACACCTTCCATTGTGGAAGCAGGGCCTGGAGACTCTGAGGCGGACTCTCCAATCTCTGGGGTCAAAGTCACTGACGTAGTTAAAAAAAACTCCTCTGTGGCAAGGCCCCGGGGGTGGATGAGATCCGCCTGGAGTTCTTAAAGGCTCTGGATGCTGTGGGGCTGTCATGGCTGACACGGCTCTACAACATTGCGTGGACATCGGGGACGATGCCTCTGGATTGGCAGACTGGGGTGGTGGTTCCCCTCTTTAAGAAGGGGGACCGGAGGGTGTGTTCCAATTTTAGGGGAATCACACTCCTCAGCCTCCCTGGTAAGGTCTATTCAGGGGGGCTGGAGAGGAGGGTCCGTCGGGAGGTCGAACCTCTGATTCAGGAGGAGCAGTGTGGCTTTCGTCCTGGCCGTGGAACAGTGGACCAGCTCTACACCCTCGGCAAGATCCCCGAGGAGGCATGGGAGTTCGCCCAACCAGTCCACATGTGTTTTGTGGACTTTGAGAAGGCATTCGACTGTGTCCCTCGGGAGATTCTGTGGAGAGTGCTTCGGGAGTACGGGGTGCCGAGCCAACTGATAAGAGCGGTTTGGTCCCTGTATCACCGATGCCAGAGTTTGGTCCGTATTTCCGGCAGTAAGTCGGATTTGTTCCCAGTGAGGGTTGGACTCCGCCAAGGCTGCCCTTTGTCACCGATTCTGTTCATAATTTCTATGGACAGAATTTCTAGGTGCAGCCGAGGCGTTGAGGGTGTCCGGTTTGGGGACCTCAGCATCGCGTCTATGCTTTTTGCAGACGACGTGGTGCTGTTGGCTTCTACAAGCCGTGATCTCCAGCTCTCACTGGAGCGGTTTGGAGCCGAGTGTGAAGCGGTCGGGATGAGGGTCAGCACCTCCGAGTCCATGGTCCTCGGTCGGAAAAGGGTGGAATGCCCTCTCCGGATCGGGGATGAGATCCTGCCTCAAGTGGAGGAGTTCAAGTATCTTGAGGTCTTGTTCACGAGTGAGGGCAGGAGAGAGCTGAGCTAAAAGGCAAAGCTCTCAATTTAAAGGTAAAAAAAGGTAAAGACCCAATGATTGTCACACACACATCTGGGTGTGGTGAAATTTGTCTCTGCATTCAACCCATCCCCGAAGGGAGCAGTGAGCAGCAGTGGAGCCACGCCCGGGAATCATTTGGTGATCTAACCCCCCAATTCCAACCTTTAATGCTGAGTGCCAAGCAAGGAGGCAATGGGTCCCATTTTTATAGTCTTTGGTAGGACCCGGCCGGGGTTTGAACCCGCGACCTTCCAGTCTCAGGGCGGACACTCTACCACTTGGCCACTGAGCTGGCAAATACCGTTCGATCTATGCTCCTACCCTCACCTATGGTCACGAGCTATGTGTCGTGACCAAAAGAACAAGATCCAGGATACAAGCCGAAATGGGTTTCCTCCGCAGGGTGTCCGGGCTCTCCCTTTGAGATAAGGTGAGAAGCTCGGTCATCCGGGAGAGACTCGGAGTAGAGCCGCTGCTCCTCCACATTGAGAGGAGCCAGATGAGGTGGCTCGGGCATCTCATCAGGATGCCTCCCGGAAGCCTCCTTGGGGAGGTGTTCCGGGCATGTTCCACCGGTAGCAGACCCAGGACGCGCTGGAGAGACTATGTCTCTCAGCTGGCCTGGGAACGCCTTGGGACCCCCCGGGATGAGCTGGATGAAGTGGCTGGGGAGAGGGAAGTCTGAGAGTCCCTCCTAAAGCTGCTGCCTCCGCGACCCGACCCCGGATTAGCGGAAGAAGGTAGATGGACAAATGATTATAACAATATATTTGAGAGAAAAAGCATGTTATTTTGCCTCATTCAAATCATGCAAAAACTGTCAATCACTTCTTATATGTAAACTAAAGTGCAGTCACATTTGTAAATGAATGGCTTCTGGTTTTTGAAATGTAAATAAACCAATCAACTGTGATAAAACAACAAAATTGCAATAACTGCATTAACCATCAAAGTGAAGTCTAGCTGTAAATGTCTTGAAATAAATCTGAATAAGGAAAAACATTGCAATAAAATAATGAAAACTGCTACCGCTATTGTTGGGGAGCCTGAGGACTGTTGGCTCGAATGGTTATGCTCTTTTCGCCCCCGGGTGTCGGTCAGAACACAGGAGGGAAGACGTGGTTCAGTTTTGATTGCTTTACTGAATTATTGCCAAAAAAGTAGCAGGCACTGTGGCTCATAGGGGCATACAGGCAAGCGGGCAAAAGGGTATAGGCCAGGGGTGGGCAATTCCGGTCATCAAGGGCCCTGCATGTTTTCTATGTCACCCTGTTGCAACACACCTGATTCAAATGGTCAGATTATTAGCAAGGTCTGCAGAAGCTGGATAACAATCCTGATCATTTGAATCAGGTGTGTTGCAGCAGGGACACCTATAAAACATGCAGGACACCGGCCCTCGAGGACCGGAATTGCCCACCCGTGGTATAGGCAAGGATGTGTGAGCAGGTGTGTGTCGTGTACATGGGTGAGTCTTTGGGTGTGTGAATGTGATTTGTGTGTGGTGTGTGGTGTGTGGTGTGTGTGTGTGTGTGTGTGTGTGTGTGGTTCTGCAACAGACAAATACAGCACGTAAGTCAACGCTCAACTTGTGACATCACACAACACTAGTGGATGGCACACATTACATAACTAACTGCGCGTACACATTACATAACTAACTGTGCGTAACGGTTCCGCTATACTATCCATCCATCCATTTTCTGAACCGCTTAGTCCCCACGGGGGTCGCGGGAGTGCTGGAGCCTATCCCAGCCGTCATCGGGCAGTAGGCGGGGGACACCCTGAACCGGTTGGCAGCCGATCGCAGGGCACACGGAGACAAACAACCATTCGCACTCGCACTCACACCTAGGGACAATTTGGAGTCTTCAATCGGCCTACCAAGCATGTTTTGGGGATGTGGGAGGAAACTGGAGTGCCCGGAGAAAACCCACGCGGGCCCGGGGAGAACATGCAAACTCCACACAGGGAGGGCCGGAGGTGGAATCGAACCCGCACCCTCCTAACTGCGAGGCGGACTTGCTACCCAGTGCACCACCGAGCCGCCTTCCGCTATACTAGATAACCATAAATGAAATACTCTCGGCAACACATGAAACATAAATCATCGAGACAACAAAATACATTTGCTGGCGACCGTTAGTCGCCGTGCCGCTGCGTAACGGTTGTAGTCATGCGTGTACGCTGCTCGTACGATGCGAGGCAAACTTAAAGGAGCGCGCCGGAGCTGTCAATCAAACGGCGCGCACGCGAAGCTAATCGCGATCGGACAAACGGCAAAACAGTGGACAGTAGTAACAATGAAATATATATACCGTTTTTTTCCATGTATAATGCGCCCCCATGTATAATACGCACCCTAAAAATGGCATGTTGATGCTGGAAAAAAGCCTGTACCCATGTATAATACGCACCCCAATTTTTTAAAATTTATTTTAAAAGTCCCAATGATCGTCACACACGCATCTAGGTGTGGTGAAATTTGTCCTCTGCATTTGACCCATCCCCGTGTGATTTTGATCCATCCCTTGGGGGAGAGGGGAGCAGCAGCGGCGCCGCGCTCGGGAATCATTTGGTGATCTAATCCCCCAATTCCAACCCTTAATGCTGAGTGCCAAGCAGGGAGGCAATGGGTCCCATTTTGAACAACCGGATGTTATTCTGCTGGTCAGTATCACTGCGCATGCGCTAGCAAACTCGATAGCGAAGAAATGTTTCGAAATTGTGTAGGGTACATTGTGACAGCAAACGAGCAGGCGATCGAGCAAGCGTCTGATATGAGAGCATTGTGTTCGTATGGAGCGTGTTTGAAGTGAACAGCAGAGAAGAAAGCACATCTGTAATGGCGACCTCCGTATCATATCCGGATTAAAAAAAAATATATATATATATATATATACATATATATGTATATATATATATATATATATATATATATATATATATATATATATATATATATATATATATATATATATATATATATATATGTATGTATAAAGTGTGTATATATATATATATGTATAAAGTGTATATATATATGTATAAAATGTATATGTATAAAAAAATAATCTTTTTTTTTTTATTTCTTTTTTTTAAAATCCGGATATCATACGGAGGCCGCCATTACAGATGCGCTTTCTTCTCTGCTGTTCACTTCAAACACGCTCCATACGAACACAATGCTCTCGTATCAGACGCTTGCTAGATCACCTGCTCGTTTGCTGTCACAATGTACCCTACACAAATCCGAAACATTTCTTCGGTATTGAGTATGCTAGCGCATGCGCAGTGATACTGACCGGCAGAATAACATCCGGTTGTTCCCAAAGATGATATTTTTTCTGAAATAATTTTACGTTCACGGACTTAAGTAGGAGTCAAAATTTGGGTGCGTATTATACATGGGTACAGGCTTTTTTCCAGCATTGACATGCCATTTTTAGGGTGCGTATTATACATGGGGGCGCATTATACATGGGAAAAAACGGTGTATATATATATATTTTTTTTGGTACCCATGTATAATGCGCACCCCAGATTTTAGGACAATAAATTAGTTAAATTTTGCGCATAATACATGGGAAAAAACGGTACTCACTTAGCGTCAAAGACGCACATGATCACAGCGACATACTCATTCGATACCAGCAACCTTTAACTTACCGCTGCGGCCAAGTGAATGGGTGTAATGTCTAGACCCCGAATGTAAGACGACCCCCACTTTTTCAGTCTTATTTCAAGGCAAAAAACATCGTCTTATATTCGGGCCAATACGGTATATACGGTTTTGTTTTTTCGGAATCAAAATCAGACTTCTGGAATTCAACCGATCCCGTCGCTTGTACAAACATGACATTGACTTTTTGCGTTAACTCAGGTGCCAAACACCAACCAATCCGAGTCAATTCTTCCCACTCTGCTTTGCGAGTCGATCGTCAGAAAGAGACGATGGCGGAGTGATTTGATGTCAGCCGTGACTCTGCGTTTTCCCCAACCGACGAGGCCGCTTACTTACCATCGCTTGTGTGGCGCTGGCAACAGTGAGCATGTGGATCCGATATACACGATATGTTGCCGCTTGCCATTGAATCGTGAAAAGGAGCGAAGCCAGCCGAGCGATGGTGTGGAAAGCAGCAAAATGCCAGCGCTGGCCACACATAAGACATAGGCGCTTTTGCCGCTACTAACAAGCTGCTTGGCTGCAAAGCAACAATCGGTGGCATCATCTTTTGGTGATGTCACGCCCTTTGAAACATCATCCATCAACTCGCACATTACAAGCTTCAGGACTTTCTATATTTGGACTTTTGCTAAAACACAAGAGTGTCTCAAATAGTTCACTCTTGCATCCTTCAAATTTTGTTTTGCTGCAGACCAAAAAAATCTTTGCCCATTTTATCATTTAAATGTTAAACTTCAATCTAGTTTCTTTCATTTTAAGTGCAGCTGCTTTATAACGGGCAGTTCATAAACAAAATAAAAAAGATCATAACGCGAATTGAGATCAAATAATATAAAATCATTAAATTGGATCACTTTTATGGGGAGGGCATGCTGGCGTGTCCACTAACAAGCCAGATTGTAGACGGACAGATAGGGCAATGTGACTCGGACGTCAGATGATTCCATTAAAAAAATCATATTCATCATAATTTTTTACGCAAGCATGTACCTGCCAAAGCGGAGGACAAATATTCTGACGAGTAAATAGGTTTGAACATGCTTGTCGACTACTCAATGCAAATTGCAAAAAAGAAAGCCTCTTTACATTGTCCGAGTAGTCGGTTTCAAATCGTAGCCTAAGACGTGCCGCTTTTGGATGTGCGCCATGTTTCAACTCTTGCTTTTGTTTTCCAGTCTGCTTTTTCCAGTGGGGCGGAGCATCTGCGCTGTTCTTTTAAGATGTCGGTCTGCCCAGTCGCTGAGCCAAAAAGCCGCTGCCATATGTTTTAATCAGATAGGATTTAATCAGATAAAAAAAAAAAAAAAAAAAGAGTCTCGCTTGACTCAGACTGCAATCTGTCCTCTCTGTTGCTTTGCCTTCTCAACTTGCCAGTTGACATCTGATCTGTATTTTGACTGCGTTGTCAGAGGACCTCGCGTCAAAGTGTCATTCGGATACGATCCCGATTTGTGTGCTTGCAAATGATGCAATAATCAATAATCCCTACCAGAGCCCCCAGAGATGTTTTGAATGAAGAAACACTGCTCCCGATTGTTTCAAAACATGCCACCGGCGAGTAAAAGAGATTGTAAGGAAAACGTCAGGTTAGCTGTTTCACAAGCGCTGTAGTGTTGGTGTGCCTTTAAGGGGTGTGGCCTGCTAGGAGACATTGAGAAATGGCGAAAAATCATCTGTGTGTGAGAATTTGCTCAGACGTTGTGGCCTACAGTCCCACTTCGCCACTTGTCTTGGCCACATGCCAGTGCATCCCAGTCCCTGTAATTGGGTAACGTCACTCGTAAGGTGCAACTCAAATTATAGCTCACAAAAGAAGGGAAAGAAAATTTACCAAACGACGGCATGTAACTGGGAAAAGACGCAGGTCCAAGCCTATCCACGTCCATTTATTGGTCTTCTTAAATTACCCAGCTGTGCTTAGTTTCTTTGCTGACCGCATGCTCTTAATTTCTTCACCTTGCCCTTCCTCTCCTGTGGCCGCAGCGGCGCTGCAGGCCCTGAAGAGGAAAAAACGCTACAGCAAGCAGCTGGAGCAAATCGACGGCACGCTGTCCACTATAGAATTCCAGAGGGAGGCGCTAGAGAACGCCAACACCAACACGGAAGTTCTGAAGAACATGGGCTTCGCCGCCAAGGCCATGAAGGCCGCACACAAAGAACTGTGAGACGACACGCATGCACAAACACACGCACGCAAAGACGTCGCTGTAAATGAGGTCTCCAAAAAGTTGCCACGTGGAGGTTATTAAATACAAAGGTTGTTGTAATTTCCCAATGACCTAATAAGTTGTACTATTCTTATTTAGATTGGCTAAATAGTCACTTTTTTAAAATGTGTATGTAAATTTAAGAAAATATTATCCCCACCAGCTCAAATCATGATTTCATTGGCTACATTATTAAAGCAAACCGAATCAACCTACGATTACATTCAAACTCAGAAATCTTGGGAAATTCAACTCCACATCTTCACTGGTTGTCATCTAAAAGTTGGTCTTGTTTTGAAAAGATGTCATTTTTCTCGGAAACGATCCAGAAATTACCAGCTCGTCAATGTTCACATTGTGATTTGTTTGGGACGGCAGGAACGTGGACAGCGTGGACGACCTGATGTCGGACATCATGGAGCAGCAGGAGCTGGCGCAGGAAATCACGGACGTCATTTCCAATCCCATCAGCTTTGGCGATCAAGTGGATGAGGTAGGAGCTCACTGACTTGTTCCCCATGACCCCCCCCCCCCCCCCCACACACACACACACACACACAACCCTCGTGGTGACCTTTGGCGCCTGACAATAACCACTGAACTCCTCAGGATGAGCTCATGGCCGAGCTGGAGGAGCTTGAGCAAGAAGAGCTGGACAGGAACCTTCTGGACGTGGAAGGAATGGCGAATGTCAACCTGCCCAGCGTCCCGTCTGTGTTGCTGCCGTCCAGACCAGGTGAGCCGTCCTTTGGCAAAAGAAACAATAAATGCCTCCCTGAAAGCCTTTGGAAGATTATGATATGTTTGGAGCGATGCACAACACCTGGTTATAGCAGGAGGCTTGTAGTTTGCAAAATCTGCCCCATTTTTTTTTTGTAGCTCATCAACCTACACCACACCACAGTAACTCATTCAGAGAACACTTACCTATTAAAACAATCAACAACGGAACATTTTGATCTCTCCACTTCGGCATCCTTGATTTGTTTGTACTACAAAAGTCTCACCGACTTATAAACAAGGCGGATTCGTTTTAAACATGGTGGATTCGCAAATCCGCCATGTTTATGACTCGGATTTTCGTTTGGCAACACCAATTACCTTGTTTGGTTTGTCCCGCCTCAACGGATGTGATGTAATAATAAAAAAAAACATCATAGAAAATAGAGAAAAAAAATAGCCCCTCAAAACAATCATAACCGTATCTGCAGCACCTGGAGGAACATATTACACTTTTCTACACTAATGGATACGACTCCAGATACACAAGAAATTGATTTAAAAAAATAAAAAAAAATAAAAAAAACAATTTTCCAAGGTATGTGTCCTTTAAGCAAGCAAGCGCCAATTGGCTGGTTCAAACCCAAAGTGTCAAGAGTTCCTTTTTCTCTGCAGGCTTGACTTCCTTTGGCTTTTTTTCTGGGTCTACTATTGATCGACCTGGACATAATTTTCAAAATAGTTACTATGAACAAATGTTCACCTTGACCCACAGCGCCCTTCTTTCTTTCTGGACAAATTGCATATTGCTGAATATCCTTTTTTTTTTTGTGGGTCTACTTGGACACATTTGTGTTAGGAGTTGGAGTTCTGCAATGACATGTTAGTGTTTTTTGTTGCCTTTCAGCCAAGAAGGAAGATGATGACGGCATGGACATGGCCGAACTGCAGGCCTGGGCCACCAACTAAACTCAAGTGGATGAGGGGGGGGGGGGGTCAGGGGACCGCATGGGCGCCCCTCCGACACCACCCACCCACCTCCTGGCGAGCCGCCACCCTGAAGTGTGCGTTCATGCCGGACCCCGTTGTGCATCCTCTTCAGGTGGAAGCGTGCAATGTGAACAATCAATGCACGCACACAACAACAATGCCACCACTGAAAATATTTGTGCTGCTTTTATTCTTAAAAAAAAGACAAAATGAGAAAAAGAAAAAAAGACATTTAGGTGAAGACGGCGGATACAGGAAACATGTCCCATCCTGACTTGTGGGATTGTTTTATCATCAAGCTCTGCTGTTCAATAAACTATAGCTGACAGACTAAAATCTACCAAAAGAAATTGCTTGATTGGGGAAGGTTGAGATTGATGAGCGCGTTGACTTCAACATTGACACGCATGCTAAACACACATCACGTCTGAAAATGGACGCTAGTACGCACGGTGCCTGTACACTAGTATTGAGTGGGTGAGTTTGTGTGTATGTGTGTGTGTCCGTGTGCGTGTGTGTCCGTGTGCGTGCGTGTGCACGCGTGCGTGTTAATGTGTCTAAAATAGATGAGCAGGTGGGGGGGGGGGGGGGGGTGCGGGGGTTAAGTGCAGTGATTTATAATGAGGGTCTCTCACTCAATGATCAATCCAAAGTAAAACATTGGCTACTTTGTGATTGTTTGAAGTTCAAGGTCCAATCGCATTTTGCCAGAATGATCCACCAAAACAACAAAAGGTTTAATGGCATACGATTGTATTAATAACCAATAAATGTTTTTGTAGGGCCAGTGACAAATAGGACTAATGGGGGGAAAAGTTAACAAATGACAGCAAAAATGGATCAAATCACACCTCAAATGAAACCTCATCAAGAGTGTTCCTGTCCTATGACTATTTCCTCAATGCCGCAACGATTAATACAGCAAGGACCCCTGGTGTTTGACCAAATTTGAGTTTACCAGTTCAAAAATCAAATTACAACAAAATGCATCGAGTCATACCTGATATTCAAAATTCATGATGAGACCTTTCAGATTTTGTTTATTTTTCTGTGTACCAAAAATGTTGTTTTTTATCATTATGACACAACGACAAGCTTGGAAGATGTGAGTGGAGGAGACAGCTGTTCACAACATGAGTGCTAACCACAGCTGGGTTCTGAACTTCTACACATTCAAACCTTTTTGGTTGCACGCTTATACTTTGCCGTACTGAGAACTCGTAACGACGGGGATTCAAAGGCTCCACGCGAGCGCAGGTGGTCAGTGTTTTATAAGTCTGCCCATGTGTATTTTTGTCCGTGTGTTTGTCTTCAGTTGTACATTTTCTCTTAACACAAGATACCGTTAAATAAGATGTGTCGTAAGAAACGATTACGTGAGCTCAAGCTGTCAGTTTCCACACCAAACTAGTAGCAGGCATCCACATGCGGCACTTGAACGCATCATTTGCCGAGGCGTGTCCCCGCCATTCAACGAACACGTCAGTTATATTTGGTTGTGGTCGTTCAGCCAATTGGAAAACGTAAATCGCTCTCGAAGCACCGCCCTCAAACTTGAAAAGCACGGCGACGCGTTTAGGTTCCTCCTCTCCGCCTCTACTCATCGGCCAGGCTTCAGCCTCTTCACCCAACCTCAGCTCGATCAACACGCGAACTCGCAACCATGTCAGAGAAAATTGCCTTCAAAGTTGGTCAGTGTTGAATTTGGTTGGTCTCCTTAGGTCGAGTTTTGCACGCGTGTGTCGCGATGTTTTTAGGGCGAGTTAGCGCGCTAGCATGAGCGAGGGGCACACTCACTACAAGATCAGAAAAGCTTTTTACGTTTGTATAGTAACACTTGTTCTCATAACCTCGTTTCTTTCTACGTTAACAATTCGCGTTTTGAATTGCAAAGCGCTTATGTGTTTGGATCGTTATGGAGAGTTTTTTGGACAGCTGCTTGTTCAATTTCGCAGCGTGTCAGGATTTTTGAAAGGAATCGTCATGATGAACCATCAACTGCGTAGGAGTTTTGGGTGTTGTAGTTTGTGGGCGCGGTAAATTGCTCACAGGTCGTATGCCTGCGAACTGCCTTTCCCATGATGCAATACGCCACGCCCCCCTATGGTGAGTGAATGACAGCAGCAGACTTGTAGTGCCAAACGTGCTCACTACCAACTCAAATGCCAAATTAAAGTAAATTAATGGTCAAGGTATTTGCATATTATCTAATTACAAAATTCCACAAAATTGTACTTTAATGTAAAATGTAAAGACACATTTGGGTTAAAAACACATGAGTGAATAGCAATCGATCAATGGGATCCCAATTCTGTATACTGTTGGATAATTTCAAAATGTTTTCAAAATATTTGCTTCTTTCATACTCACAGCACCTATTTTTTTCAATTAATATGGAGTGTTTTTCAATATCGCAAGTTCAAAATTTCTTTGTTTATTTCATTATCTTTTTAGTTGTGTATTTCATTGCAAATGTACTTATATCTCCATACTTTATTGCAAAACGTTTGTCCACAAATGTACACGTTATTTTTTACATAAATACGTGTTCTCCCCCGTGCCTGCGTGGGTTTCCTCCAGGGACTCCGGTTTGCTCCCACATTCCAAAGGCCGACTGACCACTTCAAATTGTCCAAAGATGTGATTGTGTTGTTCATCTGTGTGCATCGCGATTGGCTGGCGACTGCTTCAGGGTGTTCCCCCGCCTATTGCCCAAAGACTGCTTGGATAAGCTTCAGCATGACCAGGATCCTCGTGAAGAGGTGTTACAGAAGACAAATGAATAATTGAACAGCCACACTCGCAGAGATAGTCTATAAATCCTGATTGCGAATAATTTATTTTCTAAAATTCCTTCACCTTTTACATGGCAATGTCACATTGTCTTGTCCTGCAAAAATGAGTCAAAAGCGCACGTTGCTCAACAGCATGCGGTCAGATAAGAGCAAAGGGCCAAAGTCCGTAGAACCCGTTAAAATTCACCCTTGTTTCATGCGTCCGGCGTTCCGGCCAGTGGTTGATTTACAGACTGTCAATCTGTCAAATGATGGTCCTCCTGTCCCTGACTTTTAAATTTTTTTTTTTTTTTTACCATTTCACCACCAGTTTGTAAGGTGCAACAATCAATTGACAACTTTTCAATTTAAATGGCCAAACATGTAATTACTTTCTGTAGTCCTTCATGAAAGCACGTATTTAATCAAAATGAAATGTTTACAAACGCGTGCTTTTATTTTGAAAAGTAATACATTTTAGGGATGATTTTTTTTTTCCTGATTAATCAGTCAATTTGGAAATAATCAGGAGATTTTAATCGTCTACAAGGCTTCAGACAAGCTTTTATTTCCTTATTAGGAGCCCAATAAATCTAAACTCGAAATTTTAGGGTGAAAGTAGAAAACTGAGGGAATCACTCAAATACACTTTCTTTTCTGTAGTCCTTCAGAAAGGGAGACTGATCAAGTTTTTATCAAAATAAAACCTTTGCAAACAACTGCTTTTTTGGGGTGGAAAAAGAAAATCAAACTTTGGCTGATTTTCTAATGATGTTATGGACCAAACCACAAATTGAATCATCCTATTTGCCAGCACATTTTCTGCTTAGTCCATTTGAAATGTTCTAGTCTTCAAGAATAAGTTTCAGGCCTATGACTAAATGTTCCTGATTCTTAGTAAAGTCTCAATGATCGTCATACACACATCCGGGTGTGGTGAAATTTGTCCTCTGCATTTAACCCATCCCCGTGTGATTTTAATCCATCCCTTGGGGGAGAGGGGAGCAGTGAGCAGCAGCGGTGCCGCGCTCGGGAATCATTCGGTGATAAAACACCCCAATTCCAATCCTTAATGCTGAGTGCCAAGCAGGGAGGCAATGGGTCCCATTTTTATAGTCTTTGGTATGACCCGGCCGGGGTTTGAACCCACAACCTTCCAATCTCAGGGCGGACACTCTACCACTAGTCCACTGAGCTGGTAAACTGACAATTTGTGGGCCATTTGTTGTGCTACTTGGGCTCTAGTGGTACACCAAGAAATTACTGCCAAAGTTGAGATGACTTCAATTCCTGACTTTAGAAGTGAGGATGACTTGCTAATTTATCTTTCCCCCTGCCCTATCCCTCAGCTGACATCAGCCTGGCCGAGTGGGGGCGCAAGGCCATCGACATCGCCGAGAACGAGATGCCAGGCCTGATGAAGATGAGGGAGCTGTACGGCGCCTCCAAACCTCTGAAGGGCGCCCGGATCGCCGGATGTCTGCACATGACTCTGCAGACTGCCGTGCTCATTGAGACGCTCACCGCCCTCGGCGCCGAGGTCTGCGCGCGCTCGCTCGCTCTGCTCCGTTTGCGTCCGCTTGATTACGCAGTCGGCATTGGCGCAGCGTCCACACGTGTCCTGCGAGTTTGCCCCTTGAGGCAGTGCAGCTCAGCTGTCGGTGTTACAGCTGCGTCAAAAAGTGACAGAGTGAAGGCCGAGTCAACGCAACTAAACATTGATGATTCGTCTTTCAAATCTTTTTATCCAACTACCGTTTTTTTCCGTGTATAGTGCGCCCCCATGTATAATACGCACCCTAAAAATGGCATGCTGATGCTGGAAAAAAGCCTGTACCCATGTATAATACGCACCCAATTTTTATGAATTTTATTTTTTATTTTTTTTATTTTTTTAAGTCCCAATGATCGTCACACACGCAGGGAGGCAATGGGTCCCATTTTTATAGACTTTGGTATGGTCTTAACTAGGCTGGATGTAATTTTTTTTGTTGGCGTTGATTTCTCCGACTGCCCGTAAACGCACCACCGCGCTCCGTACGCGCACGGGAAAAAGGCGGCTCTGTATGGGAGAGACGCTGAATCCCTCATCCATGCCGTCATCTCATCCCGGCTTGACTACTGCAACTCCCTTCTCACTGGCATCACTGCTCATCACTACATAGACTTCAACTAGTCCACAACTCTGCTGCCCGCCTCCTTACCCACACCCAGTCCTGCGAACACATCAATCCCTTTCTCCACTCTCTTCACTGGCTCCCCATCAAAGAGCGCATCATCTACAAGATACTCCTCACCTTCAAAGCCCTTCACCACCTGGCTCTTCCTTACCTATCAGACTTCCTTATGCCCTACCACCCCACCCGTTCCCTCCGATCCTCCGCTACTTCACGTCTGACAGTCCCAAAATCCAAACTCAAATCCTTCAGTGACATAGCCTTCTCCTGCACAGCACCCTGACTCTGTAACTGTCCCTCAATCTGTCTGCGACTCACCCTCACTCCTCATATTTAAGTGACGTCTAAAAACTTGCCTCTTTTCTCAAGCCTATGACCTCCCCTACTCAGAACTGGTGTCCTCTTCCTAACTTTATCCTATTGTCTCCTCCCCGTCCCCCCCTGTACATCCTCGCCTTGTTTCCCTGTAAACGTCTTTGGGTCTTTGAAAAGCGCTATACAAATTCAATGAATTATTATTATATATTTTAAAGAACTAGTTCCCAGAGAAAACAACTTCTCATATGTGAACACTATTTCCTCGAACGTAGGACTTGAATTTTCGCACAGGAAAACACAATTCAATAAAAACTTAGACCTTCTTGATAATACATCTTCCCAACGAGAAAACCTAACTACCCCCCCCCCCTTCCTCCAACTTATTTTTGTCCTTTAGGATCTGACAAGTTGTCATTGTGTGTTTGTATGGCAGGTTCAGTGGTCCAGTTGTAACATTTTCTCCACTCAGGACCACGCTGCAGCAGCCATCGCTAAAACTGGCGTCCCAGGTAACCCAGACAGCTTTTCCTTGACGGGCTGCCTCCACTGTAGCTCTGAGCGAGAAAGCAGAAGAGCGGGACTGGACAATTTTGAATATTGTCTTGTTGTGCGTTAAAGTAGCAGTTGGAGTTTTGAGTTACAGACTTAAATAATTACTGTTGACCTGCTTATAGTGTAGTGTATTAATTTTGTGTGCGTGTGACAAATGGCGTGAAGCAAGCACACAGTGCCTCCTGTTTGGAGAATTGTTTGAAAAGTGTCCTTAAAGGAGTTTGATGGTTGTAAAATTGATGTCTTTTGACCTGCCCGTAAACTTGTACACAGTGTACGCATGGAAGGGCGAAACGGACGAGGAGTACATGTGGTGCATCGAGCAGACCATCTTCTTCAAAGACGGGCAACCTCTCAACATGATCCTGGATGACGGTGGCGACCTCACCAACCTGGTCCACAGCAAGTACCCCAAACTGCTCCAAGGTGAGTCTACGGCAGCGCTTTTCGTCGGAATCAAAGTGCTGAGGTTAAAGGTTCTCTTGTGTCGGGGATTGAACGACAAGAGGATTGCGCTCCGCTGAGCACACGAAGAGCTTTTTTCCATACTCTAGGATGCCCCTTGAGGCGTTGCGGTGCAGCAGTCGGTGTTGCCATCGTGTCAGAAGGCGGCAGAGAGCAAAGGCGGTTATTTGCGCCGAGTCGACAACAGTGACGACTCGTTTTTTTTCGAGCGACTACCGACACGTGGCCCTCTGACAGGGATGAGAACAGCAAATGTGAAAACCCACTGAGAAGTAGCCGGGGTCTGGGCTCCGCATGAGGAACCGCAGGCCCCCACTGGGGGCGTCAGGGGGCCAGGGGCCACAGGCCCCCATTGGGGGCCGCAGGGGGCTTGGAAACTTCTGGATTTTGGCAGTATAGCAACCCCAAAACCATTAATTTCATCACTCAATTTCACCGGTTTTGTTAAAAAAAAAAAATCCTGCTTGGTGGGCTACCAAGGTAAATATAATAGTCAAACCTCTGTTTTCAACCACAATCCGTTCCAGAAGGTGGTTCGAGAAGTGAATCGGTCGAATTCCGACTCCATTTTTCCCATTACAAATAATGGAAGCATTTTTAATCTGTTCCAAGACAAAAGAAAAAAAAAAACGCCTTTCTTAAGCATTTTTTAATTTGCGGGTTTTGGTCCGATCGCGCAACTGCAGCGCACCACCGAACGCGCAACTGCAGCGCGCTGGTCGCATTATTGTGACAGAGGCGTCACTGAAATTTAGAAAATATTTTTGAAGTCTTAATGGACTTTCCAAAATTCAAGTGGATATAAGTGCGCAGGGAGCTTAATTTGGTCCGATCACGCAACCGCAGCACGCCGGGCGCTCACTTTCGCATTGCTTTAAGAGCATCTTTGTGTTTTAGGATAGCTTTACTGCTCCCACTTGCTTTCTTTGGAGGCATGATTAGGTGTTAATACAATCCTCAAGGTAACGAAAATACAATAACTAACGAAGTCAGTTGGCATTCGGGCCGTGCGGTCGGGTCCTTTCGGCTTATTTTGCGAGGTTCGACCTCCGAGTTTTGTTCGACAACCGAAGCGAAAAAATCTCGAATTCTTTGTTCGAATTCCAATTTGTTTGAGAACCGGGACGTTCGAAAACCGAGGTTTGACTGTACATCAAAATGGCACAATCAATTCTGGAGTTTTTCTTTTTAATGAAAACGTAAAATTTTTGCAACATATAGCTACAACCACATGCGTATCTTGTTATCAAAGAACACTCGTAATACCTATCTTTCGGAAATGAATTGTGAAAGATACATTATAAAGATATACCGTTTTTTTTCCGTGTATAATGCGCGAAATTTAACTAATTTATTGTCCTAAAATCTGGGGTGCACATTATACATGGGTACAATTTTTATTTTTTATTTTTATTTATTTTTTTAAGAAAATCATGGTACAACAAAACCAACAACAGGACTGACCGACAAAGATGTGGAACAAAAAGACAGGGTGACATTACCAAAGACAGGAACAGAAACCAAACAGACATCATGACAGTAACACATGCAATGATCCGACGGTGAGCGAGGGGCAGACAGGACTTAAATACAAAACACGTTACATTGATTGAGGTGACACAGGAAGGGAGGGGCGACGCGAACAGAAACTATGGCAACCTAGACACATACCAAAACTGGGGACGAGACATGACTAATCTCCCTCGAAATAAAACTTGAAATCACCTTTCTTCTTGTTTGTTGTCAATCGCGCATCGCATTCAGCCATCCTGCCCAGCACACTTAGTCAGTAAAATTCATAATTGACGACACATCGTTTGATGCCATGGTGCAATCCTTGATGGTGTGTTATTGTCAAATATTGTTTGTTTTTTAATCTCCATCGCAAACCGGATATCATACGGAGGCCGCCATTACAGATGCGCAGAACGGATGCGCAAGACACGTCAGCTATATAAAGAGCAAGACTTCAGTTCTCTCCCTATTAGTTTCAATTCACAGTTTAATTAGCAGTTTCAATCAGCAAATACCGTTTTTTTCCGTGTATAATGCGCCCCCATGTATAATACGCACCCTAAAAATGGCATGCTGATGCTGGAAAAAAGCCTGTACCCATGTATAATACGCATCCAATTTTTATGAATTCTTTTTTATTATTTCTTTATTTTAAGTCCCAATGATCGTCACACACGCAGGGAGGCAATGGGTCCCATTTTTATAGTCTTTGGTATGGTCTTAACTAGGCTGGATGTAATTTTTTTTGTTGCCGTTGATTTCTCAGACTGCCCGTAAACGGACCACCGCGCTCCGTGCGCGTACGTGAAAAAGGCGTGCGGACGTGAAAAAGGCGGCTCTGTATGGGAGAGACGTTGAAGAGGAATAAAAACACCCTTGGAAACCAAAACTTGCCGTGACTCGGAGCCGCAACAAATGTTTCGGATTTGTGTAGGGTACATTGTGACAGATAGCAAACGAGCAGGTGATCGAGCAAGCGTCTGATACGAGAGCATTGCGGTCGTATGGAGCGTGTTTGAAGTGAACAGCAGAGACGAAAGGAACAAGGCAAAGTGTTGTGAAATAAAATATGAGCGTCCTGTAATACACATTTTGTTATTTGCTGATTGAAACTGCTAATTAAACTGTGAATTGAAACCAATAGGAAGAAAACAACTCTCGCTCTTTATATAGCTGACGTGTCTTGCGCATCCGTTCTGCGCATCTGTAATGGCGGCCTCCGTATGACGTCCGGTCCGCGATGGAGATTAAAAAACAAACAATTTGACAATAACACACCATCAAGGATTGCACCATCGCATCAAACGATGTGTCGTCAATTATGAATTTTACTAAGTGTGTTGGGCAGGATGGCTGAATGCGATGCGCGATTGACAACAAACAAGAAGAAAGGTGGTTTCAAGTTTTATTTCGGGGGAGATTTGTCATGTCTCGTCCCCAGTTTTGCTATGTGTCTAGGTTGCCATAGTTTCTGTTCGCGTCGCCCCTCTCTTCCTGTGTCACCTCAATCGATGTAACGTGTTTTGTATTTAAGTCCTGTCTGCCCCTCGCTCACCGTCGGATCATTGCATGTGTTACTGTCATGATGTGGTTTCTGTTCCTGTCTTTGGTAATGTCACCCTGTCTTTTTGTTCCACGACTTTGTCGGTCAGTCCTGTTGTTGGTTTTGTTGTACCATGACTTTCTTTTAAAAAAAAAAAAAAAAAAAAAAAAATTTAAACATTTTTGTACCCATGTATAATGCGCACCCCAGATTTTAGGACAATAAATTAGTTAAATTTTGCGCACTATACACGAAAAAAAACTAACAACATGCGTATTGCAAGTAATATTTTATTTCACAACACTTTGCCTTGCTCCTTTCTTCTCTGCTGTTCACTTCAAACACGCTCCATACGAACACAATGCTCTCGTATCAGACGCTTGCTCGATCACCTGCTCGTTTGCTGTCACAATGTACCCTACACAAATCCGAAACATTTGTTGCGGCTCCGAGTCACGACGAGGGGCAAGTTTTGGTTTCCAAGGGTGTGTTTATTCCTCTTCAACGTCTCTCCCATACAGAGCCGCCTTTTTCACATGTCCGCACGCCTTTTTCACATGTCCGCACTGATCGCGGTGGTGCCTTTACGGGCAGTCGGAGAAATCAACGCCAACAAAAAAATTACATCCAGCCTAGTTAAGACCATACCAAAGACTATAAAAATGGGACCCATTGCCTCCCTGCGTGTGTGACGATCATTGGGACTTAAAAAAAAAATGGGTGCGTATATACATGGGTACAGGCTTTTTTCCCAGCATCAACATGCCATTTTTAGGGTGCGTATTATACATGGGGGTGCATTATAAACGGAAAAAAACGGTAGTTGGCATATAAATCAAAACATATGACAAATGTGCTTTCTCTGAACACGTACACGTACTAAAGCGGCGTGTGTTCCCTAGGCATCCGCGGCCTGTCAGAGGAAACCACCACGGGCGTCCACAACCTGTACAAGATGATGAAAAAGGGAGAGCTCAAGGTGCCCGCCATCAACGTCAACGACTCGGTCACAAAGGTACCAAACCGCAACGTGACACGCTGGTCATCGTACCATTCTTACATCCAGCTACCGTATTCTGGCTTTGTTTTCCCTCGGCAAAATCCTTTGTCATCAAACGCTAGTAGTCTTATTTTTTCTAAATAAAAAAATAACTACACCCTTCCCCATTTAGACAAATTTTCTAAGATTCATTGAAATTGACTAATTTTGATTTTGGATGTATACGTCCTGGGTATGCCAATGTGGGAGAGTTGAGTAGGTAGGTGCGATTTATTTATTTTTCTAAACTCTGAAGCAATGTCAATGTGAGTAAATGAGCGCGAGGACTGACCGGTGTGGCCGTCTCGCTCTCAGAGCAAGTTTGACAATCTGTACGGCTGCCGCGAGAGCCTCATTGACGGCATCAAGCGCGCCACTGATGTGATGATCGCCGGCAAAGTGGCGGTGGTGGCGGGCTACGGCGACGTGGGCAAAGGTTGTGTGCAGGCGCTGCGTGCCTTCGGAGCCCGCGTGATCGTCACGGAGATCGACCCCATCAACGCCCTGCAGGCTGCCATGGAGGGTGAGGAGCAATTTTGACATTCTCCTTCTGTGATGAATCTTAAGTCCCAGTGTCCCATTACTGGTCAGCAATTTTTAGAACAGAACTCATTGCCTACTTGCCAGAGACCTCCTGAGAAGGAGGAATAAAAAGCAGAGAGCCACACACGCCATTAACTCAAAAGAAACCGTTCATTTAGCGAGCCCTGCGATCAAAGCGCCCTAAAAAGAAATTCATTACCAGTGACTGAGCATTTGGGTGTTTGATGAAACCTAAACTTTTTTTTTTTTTTTTTCAACACTGTCTGGTGTGCTCAAAGTCAAAGTCTTCTTTATTGTCAATTTCTTCACATGCCAAGACACACAAAGAAATCGAAATTACGTTCCCACTATCCCACGGTGACAAAACAGTACACAATACACATACAAGTAAACAACAAAAAAATAAAAACAAGAAGGCACAAACAATGAATAAATAAGAGTGATGAACAAATAATAAATAAACAAATAATAAATAAGAGGAGCAAAAATTGAGCAAGTGTGCATACAGCAGACCGTCAGAATATAGCGCAAAAAGTACAGGACGCTACGCAGAAAGGGGGAGAGAGTTCAGGATCCTAACAGCCTGGAGTATGAAGCTGTTGGTGAGTCTGGTGGTGCGGGAGCGCAGGGTCCTGTACCTCTTCCCAGAGGGCAGAAGATCAAACAAAGAGTGAGCGGGGTGACTCACATCACTCAGAATCGTGGTCGCCACGCGGGTGAGATGGGAGATGTAAATGTCCTTCAGGGAGGGGAGTGAAGCACCAATAATCATACCAGCCGTGTTCATTATGCGCTGCATGGCCTTCATGTTCTCGGGAGGGTGCCGCTTTGACGATAACCTAGTTTTGGAACAGGGGTGTGCAGACTATTCCTATGCAATGTACCTTGCAGGCTATGAGGTGACCACCATGGACGAAGCCTGCCATGAAGGAAACATCTTTGTCACCACCACCGGCTGTGAGGACATCATACAGGCGAAGTAGGTGGCGCCGCAACACTTCTACTCCTGCACACGCGCAACTCATCACAAATCCACAATTTGGCTTTGAAATGCGCTAGCATTTGATTTCACGTCAATCCATACCAGACATGGGCAAACTACGGCCCGCAGGCCACATCCGGCCCACTGGGCCGTTTAATCGGGCCCGCCAAACCTGAATAAATTGTATTATTAAACTTTTTTTTTTTGTAATTTTTGTTGTCATTTTTTTGTCAATGATTGCATTTCCCCAGTAAATGGGGAAACGCCTACCCGCGCATTTACTCCCGGAAGCAGTGTCAGAAAGCTCGTTGCACACTCACAAGTGCGTGTACGTACTCAGTAGTACGGACATGGCGCACTCCGCA
Organism: Syngnathus typhle; assembly: GCF_033458585.1. NCBI lineage: Eukaryota > Metazoa > Chordata > Actinopteri > Syngnathiformes > Syngnathidae > Syngnathus > Syngnathus typhle. The sequence continues at coordinate 2,310,676 of NC_083748.1, read as the reverse complement.
CCCTATTTCCATCACTGCCGAATTTCGAGTGTGGGCTGTGACGTCACCATTCTCGTATTTCGCGCGCTGAGCTTTCAGATACAGTTTTACGCCAAAGCCACCCACAAACCTTCCCCTGGAATCCTTCCATTAAAATGAGTGTTCAGACAAAAAGAAAGGTGGACAATTATTTGGCTTGACCTACGTGTGTCAGCTCGGCTCTATCCTAAGAATTTCCACAACCAATTTGACTCCAGACTATGATGCACTAGCAAAAAAAGGAAGACCAACAACACTGTTCCCACTGAAAATGAAGGGGAGTTTGTTGTAATTAAATGCATTTTGAAAATAATTTGTACAAATAGCAGGGATTGAAACCAAAAGTCAAAGTCTGCTTTATTGTCAATCTCTTCACATATCAAGACTCAAAGAAATCTAAATTCCGTTTCCTCTATCCCACGGTGGCGAGACATATATAGTACACAATAGACATACAAGTAAACGACACAAAATAAAAAGAAGGCACAAACAATAAATAAGAGTGATGAATAAATAATAAATAAACAACACAAATAAGAGGAGCAAAACGGAGCTAGTGTGCATACAGCAGACAGTAAGCACAGCGCAAAAGTACAGGACGCTACGCAGAAAGGGGGAGAGAGTTCAGGATCCTAACAGCCTGGAGTATGAAGTTATTGGTGAGTCTGGTGGTGCGGGAGCGCAGGCTCCTAGCGACCATTCTCATTTTCAAACAATGCAGGATGCTCAAGGACATTCATGCACCACCTGTTTGAGACGAATGTTAACTTTTAAAGGTTTTAAGGCCAACTTTAAGGAAGTGTTTCCCATTTCCTCACCTCTGTCACCAGGTGTTTGTGAGTTAAAGCTCTGCTCTGATTTTCAGATATCCGTCACCGTGTTGCCGTTTTGATTTCTTTATTACTTTATTTAGATGTATTCTTTCACTCATTCTTCAAGATGTATTTAGTCAGAATGTTTGTCGTTATGTGATTTTGCCTCATAATTATAAACATCTTTCATAAATCTGACCTGCAGCTGCTGAAGTGATGGAAACTGTTATTCATAATAACTGTCATAATTAATGAGAATCATTGATAATAGTTTTTTGGTGAAATACATATTTTTTTAATGCTATTAATAAATGCATTTGTTTTCAAAATGTATTTTTATTTTTTTTCGAATATCCATGCTTTACTACCTACTAAAGGCCAAAACCTTTTATGCAATGACCTTTACATTTCATTTATATTACTTCACACAAATACTACATCCATCTACTCCTGGATCTGCCACCCAGTCAAAATTTAAAACCTAATTTGGCCCGCAAGTCAAAAGGTTTGCCCACCCCTGATCTATACTCTGTAGTACTGACTCTAATCCGTCCGTAGCGACTTGGGTGCTCATCCTTGGTCACAACACAAAAGGTCTCGCTAAGGTGTTTTGCTTAAGGTTTGTTTTTTTGTTTTGTTTTCTTGCAGGCACTTTGAGAGCATGAAAGACGACGCCATCGTGTGCAACATCGGACACTTTGACTGTGAGATTGACATGAGCTGGCTCAACCACAACGCTGTAGAGAAGATAAACATCAAGCCACAGGTCGAACACGCTAAAAATATAACAGTACACCGGCAATGTGATATTCTTTTGTCCTCTGGAAGGAACTCCAAATAGTGCAAAGGAGTTGACACCAACGCCAGCGGATATGCTTAAAAAAGATGAAAGACCGTGGACTCAAACGACAAAGGCAAACTGGAATGGCTTAAGAGCTGCTTCTTTATGGCTGCAGGTGGACCGCTACCGGATGAAGAGTGGACGCCACATCATTGTGCTGGCTGAGGGCAGGCTGGTGAATTTGGGCTGCGCAATGGGACACCCCTCGTTCGTCATGAGCAACTCCTTCACGAATCAGGTACCCCTAAGCATCGTCGCTATATCAACAGCCCTGGCGGCTCGACGCAAAACGTCATGCTTCCTATGTTGGCTTTTCCTTTGAATGTTAAGAGAAAAAGATATGTTTCGCCAATCATATGGTGAAATGAAATTCTGTAGTCAGTACTATGAAATGAGCCATATGTAGAGTATTTCCAACACTTTTTTGTGTTCAGGTTCTGGCTCAGATCGAACTGTGGACCAACAACGACAAATACCCCCTAGGCGTCTACTTCCTCCCCAAAAAGGTCAGATGGTGCTTAATACTACTGTTATTCTGGTTGTCATTTAGGGTTCCTGTTTGCTTTGAGTTATTTTTTTTGTCCCATCCATTTTATTTAATATTTTTCTTGCTGTTTCTTTTTTAATGCCCCCCCCCCCACCTGTATTTTATTTATTTATTTATTTTTTAATCCCACTTTGAGCTCTCGTCCTTTTTAGTTTGGTTATTCCGTTTTTATTTTTCTCAGCTTTGTTTGTTTCTGTCAGGCCTCCCCCCTTTTTTGGGAAGAGTACTTTTGGTTTAGCTTTAATAAACAATGTCTAATTTAAACTGTTATGCCTTCTCCCGGCTTTGCTTTTCTCTCTACTTTTTTCTGTGACGTTTGGACCCGTTTTGGTCTGTTGTCAATTTTTGTTTGCTTTTGTCCACACGTGCAGTTGGACGAACAGGTGGCGGAGGCCCACTTGGACAAGCTGGCTGTGAAGCTGACCAAGCTGACTGACAAACAGGCCAAATACTTGGGGCTCCCCACAGAAGGACCCTTCAAGCCCGACCATTACCGCTACTGATGCTGGCAGCCAAAAAAAGTGTGGTTGTTTCTTGGACTCATCTGCTGCCCTTTGCTCTTTTTAACTGAATCAAATTAAGCCTTTTCCCTGGAGCATTTTTAGCTAGCTAACTAACTACTTGGAGTGGCCTTCTGCCAGTTAGTACTTGTCACCCACCAAGTCTTCTGTCAGGTACAGCAGAGGACAGAGGATTTTTGACAAGGTCTTAATACGTCATGACTAATTAATTTAATTTGACTTTGTCAACTGACTAATGTTGCAACATTACTGATGATTGTGAACAATAAACTTGGTCATTTCCTTTTTTTTTTTTGTTCACTATCATGGTGTCTATACAAAAGGTATTTTTGGTGATAGGATGGCAAGGAATACTATTCCTCATTGATTGCTGCTTAACATCGCAGGTGTTTTGAGCCAACCTGACTTGCATGTAAATTTTTTCAAAAAATTTCAAAAAAAAAAAGGGAAACTGCGATGTAGCAAGGGATTACTGTAACTTCAATTTCAAGTGACGTCAGCGGCGCGGCAGTTGTTTACCAAAAGGGTAAAGATTGATCACGGGATGACGAAGGGCCCATGTACTACTGGCATCATTAGTGGCTTTGTTTCTAAGTGACGCGGAGGACTAAGAGTTTGAAGGATTGAAGTATTTGGAGTGACACAGATGGTTTGAAAAACTATTATAGCTTTTACCCACGCCCGGTCCTACTCTACGAAGCTCTTTCACCTCCGTGGACAGAAGTCGGGGGCCGGCGCTCGGCCGGGTGGCTGTCCGGGGACGGTGGATGGGACTCGGTCATGGCTTTTACGAACGCCCGGTCCTATTCTATGGATCGCTCTTCCATCTCCGTGGCTGGAAGTCCACGCTGCCACACGCCTGGAAGTTTGTTTTGTTAAAGAGCCGTTTACCAAACCCACGTCTTTCCTCGTACTTTGTTAATGCTACAATATAATTATATACTAGATCTGTGGAATAACAACGAGCCTGACGTCAGGGCCCACGCGCGGCGTTGTTGACAAAGGACGAGGAATTAGATCGATGGATGTAATGATTTAGAGTGCACATATGGTTTGATCATATTATTGGTTAATAATAGTTATTTGATATATAATTTATATATCGTTATATGGGCCTGTGAAATATTTTGAAGTGCAAGCGCCGTCAGCGGCTCACACCCACTGTTGACAAAGGACTATCGATGGATTTAATGAAATGGAGAGACACAGATGGTTTTATAAATGTGTTATTTATGTAATAGTTTCTTTTAATAACGCTGAATGTTACGTCAGGCCTGTTCTCAGCTCTTCGTACATACATATATATATATATATATATACATACATATATATACACATATATATACACATATACATATATATACATATATATATATATATATATATATATATATATATATATATATATATACTGGAAGGGCATATGGGAGAAAGACACATCACAACAGTGAGGCACAATGGCTAGTCTCTCTAAGAGAAGACCACAGCAACCACCCTGAGCAGAACCCAGTTACCATCACTGTGGCAGACATCCAAGAGAGAGTCTCAGGTATGAAGAACTGGACAGCACCCGGGCCAGATATGATCCATGCCTACTGGATAAAGAAGCTCACTGCACTCCATGAGCGCCTAGCAGAACAAATGAACCAGCTACTAAAAGTTGGAACTCACCCCGAATGGTTAACTGAAGGACGCACAGTCCTGATCCTGAAGGATCCCACAAAGGGTACAGTCCCATCCAACTATCGGCCAATAACCTGTCTCCCTACAACATGGAAGATCATGTCAGGCATCATCGCGGCTAACATAAGTGTACACATGGCTCAATACATGAGCACAACACAGAAAGGCATAGGCAACAATACCAGAGGAGCCAAACACCAGCTGCTGGTTGACGGAACAGTCGCCCGAGACTGCAAGACTCGACACACCAACCTGTGCACTGCCCGGATTGATTACAAGAAAGCCTACGACTCCATGCCACACTCATGGATCACTGAATGCTTGGAACTGTACAACATCAACAGGAACCTGAGAGCCTTCATTGCAAACTCGATGGGACTGTGGAAAACAACCCTTGAGGCCAATTACAAGCCAATTGCACAAGTCTCCATCAAATGTGGCATATACCAAGGAGATGCTCTGTCCCCACTGCTGTTCTGCATAGGTCTGAACCCCCTCAGCCAAATAATCAACAAGACTGGCTACGTATACCGACTCAAAAATGGGGCCACAATCAGTCACCTCCTATACATGGATGACATAAAGTTGTATGCCAAGAGCGAGCGAGACATCGATTCACTGATCCACACAACCAGGATCTACAGCACAGACATTGGAATGTCATTCGGACTAGAGAAGTGCGGTCGCATGGTGACAAAGAGAGGGAAGGTAGTCCATACAGAAGGGGTCTCACTCCCAGAAGGAACAATAACAGACATTGAGGACAGCTACAAGTACCTTGGTATCCAACAAGCAAATGGCAACCTCGATGAAGCCACAAGGATTTTTATATTGTGTCGCGTACATGTATGTCTATCGTGTTATGTGTCTCGTCACCGTGGGATAGAGAAAAACGTAATTTCGGTCTCTTTGTGTGTTGTGACATGTGGAGAGATTGACAATAAAGCTGACTTTGACTTTGACTTTGAAGGAGAGGAGCCACAGCCAAATACCTACAACGCGTAAGGCAAGTCCTCAGAAGTCAGCTAAATGGCAAGAACAAGATCCGGGCAATAAACAGCTACGCCCTGCCAGTCATCAGATACCCTGCAGGAATAATAAGATGGCCAAAGGAAGAGACGCAGACCACAGATGTCAAGACACGGAAGCTCCTAACCATGCACGGAGGGTTCCACCCTAAGTCCAGCACCCTGAGACTGTACACTAGCCGTAAAGAAGGAGGCCGGGGACTACTGAGTGTGAGAGCCACTGTTCGGGATGAAACAGCCAAGATCCATGAGTACATCAAGGAAAAGGCCCGAACGGATGACGTGCTCAGTGAATGTCTCAGACAATGGCAAACAGAGTGACTAGAGACACCATCATGGGAGGACAAACCCCTACATGGGATGTACCATCGGCAGATAAGTGAAGTGGCTGACATCAAGAAATCCTACCAATGGCTGGAAAAAGCTGGACTGAAGGACAGCACAGAGGCACTCATCATGGCTGCACAGGAACAGGCTCTGAACACCAGAGCAATAGAGGCCAAGATCTACCACACCAGACAAGACCCAAGGTGTAGGCTGTGCAAAGAGGCCCCTGAGACAGTCCAGCACATAACAGCAGGGTGTAAGATGCTAGCAGGGAAAGCATACATGGAACGTCATAACCAAGTGGCTGGCATAGTGTACAGGAACATCTGTGCAGAGTATGGACTGGAAGCCCCAAGTTCAAAGTGGGAAGCACCCCCTAAGGTGGCAGAGAACGGGCGAGCCAAGATCCTGTGGGACTTCCAGATCCAGACTGACAAGATGGTGATGGCGAACCAACCGGACATTGTGGTGGTGGACAAACAGCAGAAGAAGGCCGTTGTAGTGGATATAGCAATACCAAGCGATGGCAACATCAGGAAAAAAGAACTTGAGAAGCTAGAGAAATACCAGGGCCTCAAAGAAGAGCTTGAGAAGGCCTGGAAAGTGAAGGCCTCGGTGGTGACCGTGGTCATTGGGGCACTTGGGGCAGTGACCCCCAAACTGGAGGAGTGGCTACAGCAGATTCCAGGAACAACATCAGACATCTCAGTCCAGAAGAGTGCAGTGCTAGGAACAGCCAAAATACTGCGCAGAACCCTCAAGCTCCCAGGCCTCTGGTAGAGGACCCGAGCTTGGAGTGGGAGACCACCCGCGGAGGGTGAGAGGGGGATTTTTTTTTTTTTATATACACATATATATACACATATATATACACATATATATACACACATACATACATATATACATATATATACACACATATATACACACATACATACATATATACATACATATATACATACATATATACATATATATATATATATATATATATATATATATATATATATACATATATATATATATACATAGACCGTTTTTTTCCATGTATAATGCGCAAAATTTAACTAATTTATTATTTATAAAATTTGGGGTGCGCATTATACATGGGTACAATTTATTTATTTATTTTTTTGAAGAAGAAAATCATGGTACAACAATTTTTGAAGAAAATCTTGTCACGGATGGAGTGTGGATAGGAGCAGGGCGACCAAGTGCAGCTTGGACCAGGGTTCATTGGAGGAACTCAAAACACAGACTTGGTAAACTAACATAACTCTCTAACAAAACCAACAACAGGACTGACCGACAAAGACGTGGAACAAAAACTCAGGGTGACATTACCAAAGACAGGAACAGAAACCTGTGTTGTTGTCAAATATTGTTTGTTTTTTAATCTCCATCGCGGACTGGACGTCATACGGAGGCAGTATCACTGCGCATGCGCACTATGGATCCGATGCGAATAGTCCTCTTCTCTTCTTGACTGACAATGAATGTGATAGTTTAATACAATCAGCAAATAACAAAATACGTATTACAGGTAATATTTTATTTCACAACACTGTTCCTTGTTCCTTTCGTCTCTGCTGTTCACTTCAAAGACGCTCCATACGAACGCAATGCTCTCGTATCAGACGCTTGCTCGATCACCAGCTCGTTTGCTGTCACAATGTACCCTACACAAATCCGAAACATTTGTTGCGGCTCCGAGTCACGACGAGGGGCAAGTTTTGGTTTCCAAGGGTGTTTTTATTCCTCTTCAACTTCTCTCCCATACAGAGCCGCCTTTTTCACATGTCCGCACGTCACTTTCCTCTCTTTTCATTTTAACCTAACTGATCGCGGTGGTGCCTTTACGGGCAGTCAGAGAAATCAACGCCAACAAAAAAAATACATCCAGCCTAGTTAAGACAATACCAAAGACTATAAAAATGGGACCCATTGCCTCCCTGCTTGGCACTCAGCATTAAGGGTTGGAATTGGGGGGTTAGATCACCAAATGATTCCCAGCGCGGCGCCGCTGTTGCTCACTGCTCCCCTCTCCCCCAAGGGATGGATCAAAATCACACGGGGATGGGTCAAATGCAGAGGACAAATTTCACCACACCCAGATGCGTGTGTGACGATCATTGGGACTTAAAAATAAATCAAAATAAAATTTGGGTGTGTATTACACATGGGTACAGGCTTTTTTCCAGCATCGACATGCCATTTCTAGGGTGCGTATTATACATGGGGGCGCATTATACATGGAAAAAAACGGTAATCAAAATCTTTTCTTTGTTATTAAATTTGAAGAACTCAATCTCTCAGATTCAGCTCACATATACCGTTTTTTTCCGTGTATAGTGCGCCCCCATGTATAATACGCACCCTAAAAATGGCATGCTGATGCTGGAAAAAAGCTTGTACCCATGTATAATACGCACCCAATTTTTATGAATTTTTTTTTATTTTTATTTTTTTATTTTTTTTAAGTCCCAATGATTGTCACACACGCAGGGAGACAATGGGTCCCATTTTTATAGTCTTTGGTATGGTCTTAACTAGACTGGATGTAATTTTTTTTGTTGGCGTTGATTTCTCCGACTGCCCATAAACGCACCACCGCGCTCCGTGCGCGCACGGGAAAGAGGCGGCTCTGTATGGGAGAGACGTTGAAGAGGAATAAAAACACCCTTGGAAACCAAAACTTGCCCCTCGTTGTGACTCGGAGCCGCAACAAATGTTTCGGATTTGTGTAGGGTACATTGTGACAGACAGCAAACGAGCAGGTGATCGAGCAAGCCTTGTCTGATACGAGAGCATTGCGGTCGCATGGAGCGTGTTTGAAGTGAACAGCAGAGAAGAAAGGAACAAGGCAAAGTGTTGTGAAATAAAATATTACCTGTAATACGGATTTAGGTAGAGAACTGAACTCTCGCTCTTTATATAGCTGACGTGTCTTGCGCATCCGTTCTGCGCATCTGTAATGGCGGCCTCCGTATAATATCCGGTTTGCGTGTGTGCGAGAGAGAGAGAGAGAGAGAGCGAGAGAGAACGCTCAACCGTAGCGCGCCGCCGACCGCCCAACTGCACCGCGCTGGTCTTATTATTGTGACAGAGCCGTCGCTGAAATTTAGAAGATATTTTTAAAGTCCTGATGTACTTTCTAAAATTTAAGTGGACCTCAGTGCGCACTGCGCAGGGAGCTTAATTTGGTGCGGTCGCGCAACCGCAGCGCGCCGGGCGCTCACTGTCGCATTGCTTAAAGAGCGCCTTTGTGTTTTAGGATGAACAGCAGAGACCAAAGGAACAAGGCAAAGTGTTGTGAAATAAAATATTACCTGTAATACGCATTTTGTTATTTGCTGATTGAAACTGCTAATTAAACTGTGAATTGAAACTAATAGGAAGAAAACAACTCTCGCTCTTTATATAGCTGACGTGTCTTGCGCATCCGTTCTGTGCATTTTATTTCACAACACTTTGCCTTGTTCCTTTCTTCTCTGCTGTTCACTTCAAACACGCTCCATGCGACCGCAATGCTCTCGTATCAGACAAGGCTTGCTCGATCACCTGCTCGTTTGCTGTCTGTCACAATGTACCCTACACAAATCCGAAACATTTGTTGCGGCTCCGAGTCACGACGAGGGGCAAGTTTTGGTTTCCAAGGGTGTTTTTATTCCTCTTCAACGTCTCTCCCATACAGAGCCGCCTCTTTCCCGTGCGCGCACGGAGCGCGGTGGTGCGTTTACGGGCAGTCGGAGAAATCAACGCCAACAAAAAAAATTCCATCCAGCCTAGTTAAGACCATACCAAAGACTATAAAAATGGGACCCATTGCCTCCCTGCGTGTGTGACGATCATTGGGACTTAAAAAAAAAAAAAAAAAAATTAAAAAAAAAAATTAAAAAAGTTTTGTACCCATGTATAATGCGCACCCCAGATTTTAGGACAATAAATTAGTTAAATTTTGCGCACCATACACGGAAAAAAACGGTAGAAGTTTGTATAATCTTATAACACAACCAATCAATTATTTCTATTAAATGTAGCATTGCAACGTCTTAAATTCACAATTTTGATTCTTCCAATTCCTGAAAGCATCTTCTGTTGTTTTTTTCTTAACATGCACTAGTGTGGATCAGTTTCTGCTCGCAAACAGATTTCTCTCTTTTCCTCTCATTTTTATCTTTCAAAATCGTTTCTGTTCTGCGGTGCAAATTGGATAGACCACAGACTAATAAATTCTTTAGTGCAGTGGTCCCCAACCTTTTTTGCGCCACGGACCGGTTACATGTCAGAAATATTTTCGCGGACCGGCATTTATATAAATAAATAATACATTTATAATGAATATATAAATACGATGAAATAAAATGATACGACTGACATAAAAATAAGTACAAATGACAAAAACAAAACTCACCATTACGTTGAATTAGTGGGAGCACTGAGTTTGCTTCTCAGAAACGAGCCGGTCCCATCCAGACGTAATCGGAGACAATGACACCCGAAGTGATTAAGGTTTGTCTTTTATTGCAGGATGCTTGGTCTCCATGTGTTGAAGCAGTTTTGAATGCTTCATTGCCTGGTTAGTTAGCCTGTCGCCACTTATTAGCTTTGCGGGCTCGACTGAGGAAACATGTCACGTGACCGGGACGAATGTCTTGACCTGAATTAATTGATCGTCGATTAAAAAAAAAATTCTGTGCGGCTTGGCGGCCCGGTACCAAGTTACCCACGGACCGGTACCGGTCCGCGGCCCGGTGGTTGGGGACCACTGTTCTACACAACATTTGCTGTCTCTTATTCTCATCCTATCAACCCACCGTACTAGTCACTTTCTGCCACACGCTGCTCATCTTAGTTTCTCCAACCAACTTAAACACATCATCATCCACTTCTCAATGTCCCTATAATTCCTCAACAGCCTCCTGAACATTCTCCATTACTGATTTCTTCCATAGGACACACATCTCACTCTCACACACATCTACCTAACATTCATGAGGCTCCTCTGCGCGCACACGCACACACACTAGCACAAAAGGATGACGCACAACATATCTTCTAGCGCTTTTCAAGAACCCAAAGACGCTTACAGGGAACAAGGCAAAGACATACATGAGGGGGGGGGGGGTGACGGGGAGGAAACAATCGGATAAACTTAAGAGGAGGAAACCAGTTATGGGTAGGGGAGGTCATAAGCTTGGGAGAAGAGCTACGTTTTAGACGGGACTTAAATATGGGGAGTGTGGGTGAGTCACAGACAGACTGGGGGAGAGAGTTCCAGAGTCGGGGTGATGTGCAGGAGAAGGCTCTGTCACCGAAGGATTTTGGATTTTGGGACTGTCAGACGTGAAGTATTGGAGGATCGGAGGGGACGGTTGGGGCAGTAGGGGACAAGGAGGTCGGATAGGTAAGTGGGAGCCAGGTGGTGAAGGGCTTTGAAGGTGAGGAGTAGTATCTTGAAGATGATACGCTCCTTCATGGGGAGCCAGTGAAGAGAGTGGAGAACAGGAGTGATGTGTTCACGGGACCGGGTGTGGGTAAGGAGGCGGGCAGCAGAGTTTTGGACTAGTTGAAGTCCATGGAGTGAGTGAGCAGTGATTCCAGTGAGAAGGGAGTTGCAGTAGTCAAGCCGGGATGAGATGAAGGCGTGGATGAGAGATTCAGCGGCAGGGAGAGAAAGGCAGTGCCGGATTTTAGCGATGCGTCGGAGGTGGAAGTAGGAGGTCTTGACAACTGAGTTAACATGAGGTTGAAAGGACAGTGTGGGGTCAAAAATAACGCCAAGATTGCGTGCCAGAGGGGAAGGAGTGATGTTTGAGGAGTCGATGGTGAGTGTGATGGATCCAGTTTTATTAAGGGAGGATTTAGTGCCTATGAGGAGGAACTCTGTTTTGTCACTGTTGAGTTTGAGAAAGTTGTGGGTCAGCCATGCTTTTATTGTAGAGATGCAGGTTTCAAAATGGGTGAGGGAAGGGTTACGGGTTGGTGTCGTACGTATATAGATCTGGGTGTCATCAGCGTAGCAGTGGAAGTCCAGATTGAGTTTGCGGATGACAGTACCAAGGGGAAAGAGGTAACAGATGAATAGGAGGGGGCCAAGAACTGAGCCTTGGGGGACCCCTTGTGTAACTGGGGAGAGGATGGATGTGTGACCGGAGAGAGAGATGAACTGGTTTCTGTTGGTGAGGTAGGAGGTGAGCCAGTCGAGTGCAGTGCCCTCAACTCCTAGTTGGCGCAGCCTTTGGAGGAGGATGGAGTGGTTCACAGTGTCAAAGGCTGCGCTAAGGTCAAGTAGTAGTAGGATGTTGAGGGCACCAGAGTCTGCAGAAATGAGGAGATCGTTGGTGACTTTAACTAGAGCTGTTTCAGTGCTGTGAAGTGGGAGGAATCCGGACTGGAAGGGTTCATAGAGGTTGTTGGACTGGAGATGGGTGTGGAGTTGGGCGGAGACAATGCGTTCAAGGGTTTTGGAAAGGAATGAAAGGTTGGAGATGGGACGGTAGTTGGAGAGGTTGAGTGGGTCCAAGGTGGGCTTTTTGAGAATGGGGGTGATGGCTGCAAGTTTATAGACAGCGGGAAAGTGGCCAAGGGATAAAGACTGATTATAAAGGGTGGTGAGGTAGGGGAGGAGGACAGGGAGGCAGGCCTTAGTTAAGGTCGTTGGAAGAGGGTCAATAGAGCAGGTGGTTGTCTTGGATGAGGTAATGATGTCTAGGATAGTGGAGGAGTCAACAAGGGAGAAGGCAGTGAGAGAGGGAAAGGGCAGGCGGTCAGGAAAGGGGGGCAGGAGGGCAGGGGAGGAGGAGTTATTGATGGTGTCGGTCAGAGAACTGTTGATTTAGGCGATTTTGTTGTTGAAGTTGACAAGGAAGGAGTTACAGAGGGCGGATGAGGAGGGTGGCTTGGTGACCGGTGGCTGGAGCAGTTTGTTGATGGTGGAGAAGAGTATCCGGGGGTTTCGGTTGGTGTTATTAATGAGAGATGAGAAGTAGGCAGATTTGGCAGCAAGAAGAGCATCACGGTAGGAGGAGATGTGTTGTTCAAAGGTTTCGGCATGGACGGTGAGGCGGGTTCTTTTGTAGAGGCGTTCGAGTTGACGGCCAGTTTGTTTCATGGTGCGGAGTTCCGGTGCGTACCAAGGGGCAAAGTTAGTGAATGTAACAGAGGAAGTTTTCCAGGGGGCTAGGGAATCAAGGGAGTCAGAAAGGATGTTGTTGAGCGTGGTGGCAAGGTCATCAGGGGAGGAAGAAGTTGGGTCGGAGGGAAGAGCAGAGGATAAGAGCTGGCAAAGCGTGATTGGGTTTACAGTCTTGATGTTGTGGTAGGAGATGGTGCGCTTTGTGGATTTATGAGGCGAGGGTAGAGGGGCGGAGAAGAGGATGCAGAGATGATCTGACAGTGGAAAGGTGAGAGGATGGGGGTTGGATGTGAGTGGAAACGAGGAGAATACTATATCCAGGGTGTGGCCTTTGGTGTGGGTGGGGAAGTTGATGTGCTGGGTGAGATGAAAGCAGTCCAGAACGGATATGAAGTGAGATGTCAGTGGAGCAGTTGGCTGGTCGATGTAGATGTTGAAGTCACCGATTAGTAGGAGGCGATAGGAGACTGAGGATACGATGGTGAGAAGTTCAGAGAGTTCAGAGAGAAAAGACGGATGTGACTTGGGGGGGCGGTAGATAAGAACAGCAGTAGTAGAGTTGGGGAGGGAAAAAGCGAGATATTCAAAGGATGAAATAGATGGGAGGTTGAGGTCCAATTCAGTGATTGATAGGGACCGCTTATGGAAGACAGCAATACCACCTCCTCGCCCAGAGAGGCGGGGTTTGGCGATGTAGCTGTAGTTAGACGGAGTGGCTTGGTTGAGAGAAAAATAGTCCAGGGGCTGTTGCCATGTTTCACAGAGAAGGAGCAGATCCAAATTATTGTCCAATATTAGTTCGAAAATAACTAGTGATTTGTTGGAGAGGGAGCGACAGTTCAGCAGTGCAAGGGAGATGGATGAAGGAGCGGGGGTGGGGGAACGGAGATTGTTGAAGTTCACAGTACGGAAGGTGGGGGTGACGGGGGGGCGAGAGTTAGTCCAGAAAGAGGGGATGGGTGAGCCATCAGGGAAATGTCGTTTAAAAGATAGCCCGGAGCTACGGTGGATGTAGCGGCGACGGCGGAGGATCCCAGCCTTGCTGGCAGCTGAGGCGGCAGCAGCAGGGAGACGGTGATTATTGTTGAAATGATGAAGATCAGCAGCAGTGTAGACAAATGGACGAGAAGTTAGTGGAATGGAAGCCCGGAGTAGCAGAAGTGATAGTTCATGCAGGAGATGAGACGTGACAGCAGAAGGGAATAATCCAGATAAAATGGTAGAAATGGCTAGTAGCTGGTTAACTAGAAGTTGGTAGGCAGTGAAATGCATGGAAGCAGCAGTGGACCGAGTCGTGATGTAGGTGGAGTGGGTGGTGGTGTTGGTCAATCCCAACTGTACCCGTGCAAACGGCACGCCCCAGTGTGTCATGGCGGCACACAGCCGAGCCACGACCGGCGAGCTCGCAGCGAGCGAGTGATCCCCCCGAGGACGCCGGCCAAGTGGCCAGCAAGTTGGGTTGGAGCCGCTTGCCGAGCCAAGAGCAAGATATATATAAGAAGATATAGACCGCACGAAGAACACCTTTTTGCTCGTCTTACTTGTCAGATTTATTCTCTATTTTACTTTTAGAAGCTATTTGTAATTCTTTTCCATTTATTTTGCAAATTTTAACTTTAGTGTGCACACAATTTGATCTCAGATCATTTGTCATTGGGCATACAAACAGCATTGTCATACTTCTTGTATGGACAGGAGCTCTAATAATCCCCAAAATGTTCTAACAAACTGACAATGACATGTTTTGCTGTCATATGGGCATCTGTTAATTCTTTCTTTCTCTGTATTAGCATGAGCGGTCAAAGAGGAGGAAACTTGGCATGTTGAAAATTTGGCGTTTCCTCTGTCCCTTCCTCCACCCTTTGATTTGGTATTGTTTCGCCTGACGACGCTCTCTTGCAAAATGTCCTCGTTTCCCACAGTTTCAACAGGTCTCTGAATCTGGTGGGGATTTTGATTTGAATGGTGGCTTGCGACCTTGTTGGCCTCTACCTCTTCCACTGGCCCACTGGGACCCACGGAAGAAGACTGTTGTATCTTCATCTCTAGGTCAACATCATCATCATTCTCTAGATGAAATACATCAGAACATCTGTCTTTCTCACTCGTCGCAACACACGTTTCATAGCTCGAACAAATCAAAGCCGTATATCTTGTGCACAACAACACAATCACACAACATTAGGGCTTTAACTTACTTGTCCCCTGGTTCGTTGCACTGCCGGGTCCCGTCAATCCACCTCTGGCAGACGAAGGCAGACCTAAGATGCTGGCCCAGCGAAGAAATTCTCTTCCCAGGACTTTCTTTTCCAGGTCCTCCTAAAGGACGCTGGCTTGTCGACAATGCAGCACGTTCTGCTCCGTCAGCCAGATGGCGGGTATGAGGGTCCCGGGTTTCGGCACCAAAATGTTAGGGTGGTGCTCACTCTAACTTATTTTGCAAGAACCACACTGGAGACAAGCAAGTCATTTTAGACACCTGCAGGTGGAGAGTCCACTCGTCGCTGTGCTTACAGCGATGGTCGAAGGAGGTCTGACTCAGGCCTCATCATGTGCATATTTATTGAGCGAAACAGAGTGGGGTGGAAAGTGGGGGTGTGTGAAGTCAGGATGGGGTGAAGCCCCTGGCCTGCTGATTAAAGCATAGGAGGGGGTCTTTTACGACGTTGTGTAAACAAAGCAACTTTGATTGCTTCCTCTGCTAGTCAATCAGTTGAAAAGATCTTAGCACTTGGTTCTACTACTTTTGAACTTTCTACTTTTTAGATTTTCCGGCCCCGTGAGGATATGTTCCCCCCCTTATTTTGTTGACCAGATTCAGTGTGACGAGTGTTGCAGGTGGTTCCATCTTGTATGTGTCGAGGAGCCGCCAACCGAAGGCTCTTTTTGGAGAAGTGAATTAGTGCTCCCTCTGTACGACTGGTCTTTGAATGCACCGCGCTTCAACGGCAGAACGCGGATAAACCTAAAGACATTGAATGTGAATAATCCTTTCTAAAAATTAAAATTGACTGACGCAAACGTGAGTTCATGTTTTCATTGAAAACAACATAGTGCTGACGTCGTACGACATTGGTTTTTCGCTTTCCAAACAAGGGGTGCGCGCTCCCGCGGCAGGGGGAACAAAATCCCACGGGGGAACCAAATCGAGCACAACAGGTGTGTTCCATCTAGGTGTAGTCGGAGACAATGACACCCAAAGTGTGCCGTTGATGTCCAGTCTGCTCCGCAGCTTTGTTTTAGTCGCTGTAACCGCAGAAAATCCAACTTCACAAAGATAGGTTGTTGGAAAAGGAATCAGGGTTTTCGGCGCTTTTGTGGCGACTGTGCCGAAGCAGTTTTGAAGGCTTCATTGCCTCGTTAGCTAGCCTCTCGCCAAACATTATGCCGATGGCGCGTCAGAATCACCCGTGCCAATAAATCCATATTTTAAGTAGGACTCCAGAAATGTTCTTTTGATTGCAGCTTTCCTTTTCTTAAAAGTCGTAGCCTCTTCTTCTTCCGTCTCCTTATTGGGCTTTTTTCCCTTTCTGAAGAAGCTTTCCAAACATTTGTTTCGTGCTCATTTTCCTTGATTCGCGGGCTCGACTGGGGTGACATGTTACGTGAACAGGACGAGCGTCTTGACCAGAATTAACCTGTCAAGAGACACAGATGCACCGACGGATGTAATTGGGAGAGAATCGCCAATTTTTTTATATTGTTCAAAATAAATTCTTACTCATTTTTGCTAGTTTTGCGAGCTCGACTGGGGAAACATGTCACGCGACCGGGACGAGCGTCTTGAGCTGAATTAATTGATTGTCGATTGAAAAAAAAAAAAGGTTTCACCTTCATTTTATAACATTACGACCCACGATTGCGTAAAACCTACGTCATTTCTGGTTAGAGAACGGCTGGGATTTTCAGAATAAAAGAATCATCTTGTGCTTCAACTCCAGTAGCTTTAGCATTGGGGATGTTAATACCGGAAACGCCGCGAGGAAACAAGTCAAAACTTGTCGGCGCCAACTGAGCGCGAGCGAGCAGAAGTAAAGATGGCGGCGTTACGAGTCACTTCGCTTTCGGGCAACGGGAGAGCCCTCCTGCGTACCTCGAAAAGCATCACCACGCCAAAGGTAGTCGAACCGGAGCGTGTAAACTAGCCCACGCTGTGCTTTCACTACAAAGTCTTGGTAACTGTCGTCGCACGGGGACGGACACCCTGGCTACGAGTACGAGCTAATGCTAACGCGGACGGCAGTCAGGTGGTGGAGACAAGGTCACTCGCGTCATGTTGTATTATTTCAAATCAATAACTTATAGTTACTTAAGAATGAAATGACATCGAGTTGTCAAGCCCTATCGGATGCAGGCAGTAGTCATGTTGTCTATCATAAACCCGACTGTTACAGTTTTGGCTACACTAGAAGTACATTCAAATGTTTAACCGCTGTTGAGATGCGGTAGGAATTCCGACATTCGTGCAACGGTCCTCTCGCCATACATTTGCCACCTGTTCAAGGTGCTGAGCCAATCGGTTGTATGACGCTCAACCGGTTAGCATTTCAAGAATTAAATGTACTTCCGGCTCAAGGACTGAGCAGACTTCCGTTTTTTTCTGCCGCAGCGTTTATCCAGGCCCTCATTATTATTATTTTTGCTGCATTCGAGTTGGAAAGTCGGACTTGAACGACTTCGGACTAGAAAAAGTGCACAACAACGCCTCTTTAGACTGGGAGGTTAGAGTTGTTGAAAAAGAAGACATTGAGGTCAGCCACAAATTGTAATGTGACGTTACCCTTTCGTGAAAGAAAAAATGACCAAGTTGTCAACACTGACTGTGCTTTTGTTATCGAGCAGAATGGTGTACAGCACATGTATGAGATTGCTCTGCCCGCAGGCCAACATGTCCTTGGCCAGCCTGCCTCGCGGCAAGAAGGTGGCACTGACCACACTGGGTGTGGTAGGTGCGGGCACCGCCGCCGTGGCCCTGGCCTTGCACCAGTCCGTCAAAGCCTCTGACTTAGAGCTCCACCCGCCCAACTACCCCTGGAGCCACGCCGGGCCGCTGTCGTCCCTGGACCACGGCAGGTTAGGAGCATGCCTCACACACGCTTGACACCATGCATGCATCCTCCTCTGAGTTTCCAAAGGCATGCCTGCAATTAGGGCCAAGAGTTTGTTGTAGTCATATGATCATAAGTCATCCTGATGTGTTCATTTGAAAAGATTATTCCAACCGCAATCGTGCAAATGATTCTCAGGCAGAAATAATACTCCAAACTAAATGTAAATGTTCAACAGGTTATTTCACTATTCTTTTGTATTTGTAAAACAGTCTGTGTAGCTATTTTTGCAGGTAAAAATCAACTAGTACAGATTTTTTTTTGTTTTTTTACATACAGTAAACTAACTGATTTATAAAAAGTTGAGGAGGTGAAATTGTTTTGCTTGTTTTTGTTTAAAACATGTCAAATTACTTAAGAAAATCCCAAGTTAAATAGAAATTCTTACAATTTAGTATCATCAATTGTTTAATGGATGTATTTTTCTATTCTGTAAAAAAAAGATGAGTATTCTCTATTCAATAGAACACTTTTAGTGTTTGAGGAGTGGTTTATATTGACTTTACAAGTCATTCAACAGTTTGTAAATTTAAAAAATGTTAAACATCGTTTTGGTTGCCGTAAATAATTGAACAGATTATCTAATAAAAGTAATACAATATTCAATGTTCATATTGAATTATTCAGTTTGTCAAACTGTGATAATGATTATTCACATAAAACAATTCTGCTATTTTTAAAAAAGACCAGTGCACTTTAATCCACTAGCTTTAGTGTGAAATGTCTAAATGAATGCAAGAAATGTTCCTGGACTCTTAGCCAAGTGCATATGGATCACTTTGTCCAAAATTTGTATGTATGTGTGTGCGCGCGCAGTATTCGCCGGGGCTACCAGGTCTACAAGCAGGTGTGCTCGGCCTGCCACAGCATGGAGTACCTTGCCTTCCGTAACCTGGTGGGAGTTTCGCACACCGAGGATGAAGTCAAGGCCATCGCTGAGGAGGTGAGTGCCATAGTAATCATGCTGCCAAAATTCAAGATGCCACTATCACATGAATGAACTGTTCTCTCACATTCGGACTCCGTTTTTGCTCAAGCAAACTTTTTTTCCCCCCCACAATTGAATGTCGTGCCGTCCATGTTTCTGCACTGTAATGTTTTGCAGATGCATGTCACCACTTACTTCTGCGGCTCTCTTAGTTTAGCATTGAGCGCTACCTGTGAGCATAGACGCGGAACAATAACTGAGCATGTAAATGCCACAAGATGGCAAAAAGCCTCAGCATGAACATGCGGCTAAATCCACGTTGCATCAACTGTGTTGAGTAGGGGTGTAAATCACGGGTTTTGTCACGATACGATATCATATCGATACAAAGAACCACGATACGATATTTGCCGATATCTTAAAGCCTGCTGTGATTCATTCACGATACATCACGATATAGTGCTCTACGGTCGATTAAAGAACAATAGCCTAATTTATAACAATTCATACGCAAAATCAACAAGGTACTGCAAACTCTTTATTTAAGAAATTACAAAGTGCTTCCAAACGAATGACTTGAAGCCCAAAGGGTTGCGAATTTCCTCGTCTTCTTGCACACGAGCCATAGCACCAGCCCAGGAGCCGCGTAGTTGTCGAGGCCCCTTTCACATGCCTGCTCTGCTCACAACACGCCGCGCACTGCTCCCGGAAAGAGGAAGCAAGCAACAATGAACTGGATTTCAAAATAAAGTCGCGTTTAATGTCCGAGATCAAAAACGGGCAATATAGATCGATGTTTACGTTTAGCATCGATGCCAACAAATCGTAGAGCATTATATTAGGGGTGTAACGATACATCGATACACATCGATTAATCGATATAATGCTCTACGATTTATTGGTATCGATGCTGAAGGTAAACATCGATTTATATCGCCGTGTTTGACCTCGGACATTAGACGCGACTTTATTTTGAAATCCAGTTCATTGTTGCTTGCTTCCTCTTTCCGGCGTTGTTGTGTTGTGAGCAGAGCACGCACGTGAAAGGGGAGGGGACAACTAGTCCGCGGCTCCTGGGCTGGTGCTATGGCTAGTGTCCAAAAAGACGAGGAAGGAAATTGGCTCCCCTTTAGGCTTCAAGTCATTCGTTTGGAAGCACTTTGGATTCCAAAGAAAAGATGGCTCTACGGCCAAGACACGTGCAGTTTGTAAATCCTGCCATGCGGTGATCAAATATTCAGGGAGCACAAATCTCGCCGCACATGTAAAGAAAAAACACGACATCAAAGTTCAGTGTTAACGTAAGCAATTTGTATACTACAATACTCTTGTAATTTCCTAAATAAAGAGTTTGCAGTACCTTGTTGATTTTGCGTATGAATTGTTATAAATCAGGATATTGTTATATATTTTTTACTAAAAAAAAAAAAAATATCGATCGTAGAGCACTATATCGCGATATATCGTGAATGAATCGCAGCAGGCTTTAAGATATCGGCAAATATCGTATCGTAGTTCTTTATATCGATATTATATCGTATCGTGACAAAACCCGCGATTTACACCCCTACATTATATCGATTAATCGATGTGTATCGATGAATCGTTACACCCCTAGTGTTGAGCAGCTACGTTGTTCCACGCAAAGCAAGCAAGCACCCTCCTATTGCTAGTGGTGGACAGCATAGTGGCTTCCAAAAGTGCCATGACATCACTCAAGGGCAAACTAATATGCGGGCTTGCTTAAGCTGTGAAACGCCGCAGGCCCAAAAGCACTGACAATGACTTTAATGTAGCAACAAATTTGGAACCTGGTTGATGGCAATGGTGCCCAAGTAACGTCTATCGCAATGGCCTCTGCACAAAAAAAACACAACAAATCAGTCAGTTTGAGGAGCGCGGATATCTCCGATGGATGTCGATGTAAAGAGCGCACTATTGTTTTATCTGGCAACTGTTTCACAGTCGCCCCCTGCCCCCCTCAGGTGGAGGTGGTAGACGGTCCTGATGAGACTGGCGAGATGTTCACCCGGCCCGGCAAGTTGTCTGACTACTTCCCGAAACCCTACGCCAACCCAGAGGCGGCCCGCGTGGCCAACAACGGCGCCCTGCCGCCAGACCTCAGCTACATTGTCAACGCCAGGTGCCAAAAATGCCTCGGATGCCCCTGGCTGCTCACTCGTCATGCATTCTGGCACTAATATTGGGCTCCGTCTCGGGGGGTGGCGGCTGTTTCTGGCTATGCGCAAGATGAACCATTTTGGGTGGCCGGCTCATATATGTAGACGGCACAATGCCAGTCGGGGCCAGTCGTTTGTACTAGCCTTATAAAGGTTGCGGAGGCTGTCTGTCAAAATTCTGCCCTTTCCTTTACAAATCCTCCCAGGCACGGTGGTGAGGACTACGTGTTCAGCTTGCTGACGGGCTACTGCGAGCCCCCCGCCGGCGTGGCGGTCAGGGAGGGTCTCTACTACAACCCCTACTTCCCTGGACAGGCAATTGGCATGGCGCCGCCCATCTACAACGAGATTCTGGAATACGATGACGGTAAGACACGCCACGTTACAGATGTACGCGAGAAACAACAAATGGGCCAAATTAGAGGTGCACCGTATTAACGAAAAATGATGAGTATAGAAAACATAAACGTGTAGCGTTTGAGGTGTGTGTGGCATGAGAGTAGCAGATGTCATCTGGCCTCTGCTCCTTTGTACTTCCAATTTGTCCGTGTGTGAAGTCGGAATAGCTGCTGGTAGACAAGCTCAAGTGTCACGTGCACGGTTTGTTGATGCAATGCTAATTGCCAGATTAGCTGCATACAAGAGAACAGTGATGCAAGTAACATGAGTGATACATTTTCCACACGTGCGCAAGAAATTTGTCAGTATTTGCACATGGAGACAGACGTGGCATCTCAGCGGTGGCGTTACAGCTGCGCAAAGCGTTTTTACCTAAAACTGCATTCATAATAGAGATGGCACAATTAAACCAATGGTCAAGGTCAGTGATAACCAATCAACCCCCAAAATACTTTTGAACATTTGGTAGTACCGTAATTTTCGGACTATAAGTCGCTCCGGAGTATAAATCGCACCAGCCAAAAATTGCCCAAAAATGTGAAAAAAAAACATAGTAAAGTCGCTCTGGGGTATAAGTCGCATTTTGGGGAGCAATTTATTCGACAAAATCCAACACCAAGAACAGACATGAACGAGCAACAACAGGCTAAACGATACGGTATGCTAACGTGACAAACACAAACGAGGAGCTGAGAACGGGGCTGACGTAACATTCAGTTATTTAAAAAAAACTATTACATAAATAACACGTTTATAAAACCATCTGTATCACTCCAATTCATTAAATCCATCGATCGTCCTTTGTAAACAATGCCGCGTGCCGCGCCGCAGTTCAAATTATTCCACAGGCCCATACAACGATATATAAACTATATTTTAAATAACTCACATAAACAACAATATTATCAAACCATTTGTGTCACTCCAAATCATTAAATCCATCGATCAAATTTCTCGTCTTTTCTCGATCGTCCCTTGTCATCAATGCCGCGTACCGCGCCGCAGTTCAAATTATTCCACAGGCCCATACAAGGATATATAAACTATATTTTAAATAACTATCACATAAACAATATTATCAAACCATCTGTGTCACTCCAAATCATTAAATGCATCGATCAAATTTCTCGTCCTTTGTCATCCTGGTGACAGAGGACATGTCCAGAGGATATGGCGCTTTAAAGTGTTAATTACTTTATTTGATTTTTTCTCTATTTTTCATGTTTTGAATATGTTCAAGATAAAGATATCAAAGCATGTGAAGTGATCAACTATACCAAAAATAACATGTGAAGTGGTCAACTATACTTGTAAGTGATGTGTTAATGATCAAGTAAAAATTTGTGGGGAAAAACATGTCGCTCCTGAGTATAAGTCGCCCCCCCACCCAAACTATGAAAAAAAAACGCGACTTATAGTCCGAAAATTACGGTACAAGTATTCTGCAAAGGATGCAGAATTGAAGAGAACGCCAAACAAGCGCTTCAAAGACAAATTCCTGTTTAGTGGACTTTACCATTCGTCCGTTAAAAACTAAAGACCTAAAAGGGCAGGAGTCCCTTCGGGGAAAAAATAATCATGATTGTATCTAGCGGTGAGGTGGAGCCCTCGTTTTTCACCAACCGTGGCAAACATAGATGTGGAATAGCACAAAGATGCTGTTTTCACAGGGACCCCTGCCACCATGAGCCAGGTGGCTAAGGACGTGTGCACCTTCCTGAGGTGGGCGGCGGAGCCCGAGCACGACCAGCGCAAGCGCATGGGACTCAAGGTCGCACACACACACACACACACGTACGCACTTGAGCACAATACACGTGACAAATCAGCAACGGTTCTTGTTTTTGGTGCAGCTGTTGATGGGCTCAGCCATCCTGGTGCCACTCCTCTACTACATGAAGCGACACAGGTGGGCCGTACTCAAGAGCAGGAAGATTGCCTACAGGCCGCCCAAATAAGATACGGGGCGTGACCACGCACGCAAGTGCACCACACAAACATATGCATCTTTCCATCATGTTTATTACACAAAGCAAGAAAAAAGGTAACAAACTCGCTGCTGCGTGTCAACATTCAATGTTTTTTTGTTTGGTAAACACTTGACAACCATGTGAGAATCCTGCCTTTGTTCTACTGTACAAAATAAATTATATCCAGAAGCAATATCTGTTCAATCCATCAGTAATTATCAGACATGGAAATCAAATCAAACCCTTTAAGCAATTTAGTTAGAAAAGTTATGTAAAAAGGAAAAAAAAAGTTAGATTAGCAACTTGCAACCAAAAGGCTGAATGCACTTTTTGCACACGCAAGTCCTTCTAGTCCACCTTGAGAAAATTTCCCCTAACTTGATCTAGCTATTCATTTCATCCACCACTTATGGATAAGCTGTCACAAGAAAAATCTTCTACTTTGGCTCTGGGAATATTGAATGTTGCATTCAGCTCAATCCAAATAAATTCGCTACATGAACAATTGGCTCAAAATACCACCCGAATGTCACCTTGGTCAAGTTCAAAAGCTCGACACTTGCATATGCCATCATCCCTCATTTACCACCGAAGCCCAACTATTTAGCTTTAGCATGAGCTCAAAAACGGAATGGTTAAGTTTTGATAGCTTTCCAAAACAATCTTGACTGCCAGACTTTTGTAATGCCAAAGTGTGAATATGACTTCAGATGGGTGAACCTGGTTCCTAGCTCAATAGTCAGTATGGACCCCAACCTGGAGAATTACTTTCACTCTTTAGACTTGAAACAAAAAATTACTTCACAACCATAGTATTTCCAATGCATGATCATTACAAAAAATAAATTAGCCTCCCCCCGTGCCCTTAACATTCTTCCTGGAGTTTTAACAGAAATCATTAGTTAATTTGTCCTCAATAAGTAAAAAATAGTTAAGAACACCCCCCCCCCCCCCCCCATTCCAAGAGCCTTGCAAGAAGATCAGCTGGTCGTTCCTGCTCCGCGCTTTTAAGTTTGAAGAGATCATTTGAGCACCAGAACGACCCCCCCCCCATTCCAAGAGCCTTGCAAGAAGATCAGCTGGTCGTTCCTGCTCCGCGCTTTTAAGTTTGAAGAGATCATTTGAGCACCAGAACGACCCCCCCCCATTCCAAGAGCCTTGCAAGAAGATCCGCTGGTCGTTCCTTCTCTGTGCTTTGAAGTTTGAAGGGATCATTTGAGCACCAGAACGGCCTCCGACCCGTCTTGCTTCTTTGGGTAAAGTCCGTGGACCAGGTGGTGCTCTCGCCTCAAGAAGGCATAGAAGTAGTCCGACACCAGCAGCATCTGAAAGAGCCACACAAAGGTTTTTGTACCTTTAATAGTGAGTCACAACAGCTGTTTGAAGACAAGTACACAAGAATTGCTTCCAGTCCGTCTGCCCAAAATCATTAGCCCGAGGCGGAGGTGTAAAGCCAACTGTATGCATCTCCACGGGAGAGAAGAACAAGAAACTGCATACATCAATTTGTCTCCAAGTATTTGTTTGAGGTATTCTCCATTCAAACACGTGCTTTTCCCCACACAACACTCAAAAGAGAAAAACAAAGCCAAATAGCAGGAGAAGAAAACCGATGGAGAGAAACAAGTCAGGGTCTGGGACAAACCTATCAAGTTGACGAGATTCTGAAAAAGTGACAAAAGTTTGACCTGAGCGACGTTGAAGACCAGCATGGTGGAGAAGTAGAAATTAGCGTTGGCGCTGCCCGTATAAATCCACAAGTGCCACAAGACCGGAAAGAGCGCCGAACACGTCAGCAGCACACAGGACACCAGGGACACGTTGTGAAGAACTACAAAGGGCAAAGCATGGCAACTTGTGATAGATAGCGGGACACCAACGGGAGCACCATCACACCTGACTCACATCTGGCGAGGTGACTCCAGATAGGCAGGAAGGCCATGTAGAGAGCCACGTCGCCCACCGTTGGGTACGACTTGAAGATAGAGATGATGGCGAGCTGCATGAAGATCAGGAACACCGGATGCTCCCTGAAAAACGTACAAATGTCATTCGGCAGCCCGGTTTGTGGTCTCTCCTCTGTGTCGGAGGAGGACTCACTTGAGCTTGATGGCCAGGGGGGTGGTGTAGATGAAGACGTTGATCTGGAACACGCAGAGGAAGAAGAGGCGGAAGTGTTCGAACATCTCTGCAAAGAAGTACCAGAAGAGGCCGATGTTGGGCGTCAGGTCTGGAACGGTGAGGCTGGAAACAAACGCGGCGGGGCGTCACTGTACTTTCACCTCCATTTGGAACAATTCTGTTCCGTGGCCTATAGTTGTTTTTACGACAACGTTCAGCGCACTTGGTGAGTTTTGTCATCTGAATCTCAAGCCGGCACCACACTACTCAAGTCGCCCAGCTATTTGTACTTTCAGATACTTGACCGCATACTCACATAAAGCCATAAACGGAGGGCACAAAGTCCCACGAGCCCAGCAGGAAGAAGGAGAGGCCCACTGTCACTAGAAGGCTGCCTAGGTACATGAAGGCGTACTGTGCCACGAACCACCAGAAACTCAGACGACACGCGTTGACAGGGATAAACTGGAGCTGCACACACAAAGCAAGCCAGGAGTTTTGCAGTCAACCAGTTGAGGAGAGGTGGGTCGCCATCTAGTGGCAGAATAAGCTGCTCATTACGACTCGGGATCAGTCGGCGAGCTTACCTGCATGAGATACAGCAGAGCAGCAGCACACAGCGTGAGTGGGTAGAAGCTCTGGTACGTGGCCAAGGCCAAGAAGACTGCGCTCAGCAATGTGTTCCCTGTCCACAAAAGGAAAGGGATGAGACCCAACCCCCTTGCACCAGACCAACTCGGCCGCCTCACCTTTCACTGTGGCCAGGATGAAGAGCGATATCACGGCATTGTTCAGGCCGCATGTGGACTTGGCCACGCAGGACAGTACGCTCAACGGGTTCAGAAGGTAACTGCGGAACCAGAGCACATGGAACATCCTGTGCATTCTTGGCTTTATTTTTTGGGGGAAAAAATAATTTGTGGGGGCAAAATCAAAATGTTTGCTCCCTTAACGCCGATGAAATACAGTCAGATCATTTGACTCTTGTCCTAAATTTGGCTGTGTAAGTGCGTTTTGCTTTTTTATTGGATTGGTACTCACAACATGGCCACCTTGAGGGGGATGTAGTGCATCTCTTTGGGGCTTCGAACCAGCTCGTGACAATCGGCGGGGTAGCGCTCAGCTTGCAGAGCGAATTTCTGCTTCCTGAACTGGAAACACGGTTGGCGTGTGTCGGCGGTTATTGATGGGCCGGGACGATTTTTCATTACGGCCATGTATGGTTGTTTGACTTCCTCACCACTTGTTTGTTGTAGTCCTTCACTGCGTGGTAGAAGGACACGGCCACGATGATGTCGGCCAGCTGGAGAGACACCGAGAGACTCTTTCTCTTTCTTTTAACCTTTGAACCTTAGTCTACTTTAAAAGTGCTCATGGTCATGTATTCTACACCTGTAATTTCCTGAAATTCTACGCCTCACCATGTCTAACGGTTATAATGAGCATATGTTACTTACGATGAAGGTAACTTCCGCATAGTCCACAAGAAAGTGGAAATAGTAGATGATGAGAGGGGTCTAAGTAAGACAGAAAAAGGCGTTTATCCATCATCGCTGTCATGACAACCAGTTCAGGAGAACCAATATCCAAGTGCGCGTGCACGTGTTCAACCCCCTCACCTCATGAAAGACATCTCCCTCATATGGCGACACTCCCAAGTCCAGTAGCGCCAAACCTTCCACCACTACAAGCCAACAAAAAGAGGGTTATTATTGTTTTTGTGTGATACACTTTTTCGCAGTTCGATCTGTAAAAAAAAGTAAAATTCGGACAACATTGTGAAACTCTAACCACCGGGTCTCTAAATTATTAATCTGATCAAATCAGTTTATTAATGTAATAATTGACGTTTCACCTCTAAACAGAATAACTATAATTATGTCGTGTCCACCGAGTACGAGAGGTGGTTGGACAGCTGGAAACTTGTGACGTCACCGATACACATCAAAGTTGTGAAAGTCTTCCGGGTGTATGCAATAGAAAAGGCATATTCAAAACACCAAAGTATTGATCAAAAGTCAAAGTCTGCTTTATTGTCAACATCTTCACATGCCGAGACACACAAAGAGATCGAAATTACGTTTTCCCTATCCCACGGTGACAAGACATATTACACGATAGACACACAAGTAAACGACGCAATATAAAAAACAAGAAGGCACAAACAATAAATAATAAGAGTAACATGCTCGTTTTTTTTTATCATTACTCGCTTTAGGGACACTGTTTTTAACCAAACGGGACGCAAAATCAATAGTGACTTTGAAGACATAGTGGCTTTCATTGTGGAACACATGAGGGATGCTTCAGCAGCGTAACTCAAGCCCCTAAACGATCCCCTCAGAGTGTCTGCCACGCTCACCTCTTTTCCAGGCAGTTAACGGGGACGCAACCTCCACCCTCTCGGCGATCCAATGCGCCAAGGTGGACCTAAAAAGAGCTGCACGAATGGTGACAGCCACGATCAGCAGGAGAGTCAACGGAGCCGCCATCTTGACGTTAAGACTTAAGCTAGGTGCACGCTGGGAAATGAATAGATCCACGACAGTCACAGCTTTTGTTTAATTGTACAGGGCGGAACTAAGGCGAAAGCTAACGTTTTCAGGGGGGCATTTAAGTGTGGGCTCAAAATACAACTGACGGGCGAAATATTACGATACTATATAATATATAGTATCGTAATCAATACGTCGTAAGCATTTAATACTAATCGTAGTACGTAACGCAAACTATGACAAATCGTGCCAGTATAATAACGTGGGTAACTAGATATAATAATAATTTATTCAATTTATATCGATGACAAATTTCAAAATGAACGCTGGAACCGTTAATTTTTGTCCTTGTAATATGTAATATAATACAATAGTCTATTCGACTAATTGGTTTCAATAGTTTCAATCATTTCAATAGTCGGTTGTTAGTGACTAGGCAGGCAGTGTCGCCCATCTTGACGCTTTACGCTGAAGAGGCCGAGCGGGAAGCCCGCCCTTCTTCCGATTGTGAATGTGACATCACATCATTTTATTGCGTTTTTCCTTTTTGTTTTGCTTCTCAACATTAGTTTTCGTCAGTGCCATGGCGGGTTTGGAGCTGTTGTACTCCTGCTGTGGCGACGCCATCTCGTGTCCGCAGGACGCCGTCGTGTGTTTCGTCCACTGGGAAGTGGTCAAAAGCGGATACAAGTGCCTCGGCTCCGGGGACGAGGTAAACGCACTCTTTAGTGGCTCTTGAGCGTGTCGTTTCACCTCGCTTTCTTCTTTTTGTCTACTGACCATGCATATTCTTCACTAACCGGTGCTCGGAGGCTGCGAGCCTAATGCTTAACTTTACAAGTCACGTGACACCGTCGCCTCTTTCAAGGAGACATGTTTAAAGGGTTTCATTACCAGGTTGCAGCTGAAGATAAAAGTTGAGCATCAAATTTTAACGTGATAAATTTCACACCCCCAACACTTCAAGTTAGATGAGTCCAGGTCGGTGATTACCAATCCACTAGCCCCCGCACACATAACGTAATGCTACGTGCTTATGGACAAGATGCAAGTTTCTCCAAATTCTTGTCCGCAATGTCCAGAGACGTATTATCGAGAGTCGATGTCCAGTTTACGCTTTGATTACAAGGACACTCGTTTGGAACGTATTTGAGACCGGAAGAGTCACAGAAAGAAGTGCAAAACGGGAAAAGGGCTTCTGTGCTCTTTTCGTCGTTTTCATCGTTTTTGTTTGTTTATTTGACAACTTTTATTCCGAACATTCAAATACACAAACTTGCCGTTTGCTTTCAGATAAAATCCCTGCGTAAGACCAAATGAAATCGAGGAAGCAAAATAAACACGGAGAGAGAAAAAAGAGAGGAAAAAAGACATTCGGAAAGGAGTGAGAAGAAGCTTAGTTTTGTAGCTCTCACCCCTTTATCTAAACATAATTTATATGCGTACATAGGTACACGCACAGTAGCATAGCATATAGTATACAGCTACATGTATCCATATGTATTCACACGCAGAAATATTTATACCTCTATACACGTATACACACACACACACACACACACACACAATCTATGATCTTTAGTCCTTGTACCCGCGAAACAACATGTTTTTGTAAAAACAATTTAAACTGGTGGATATTTGGACTATGAGTTCCTCACTTAGACTGTTTCATAGTTTGACCCCGGTTATAGATACACAGAAACTTTTTAAGGTTGTTCTTATGTTTAAGATTTTGAAGTTAGGATAGATCTTATAACCTCCTGTGGTGTTAGGTGTTTGTACTGCTGTTTTATTCTGAAGGGCAAAACAGGAATTTGGGGATGGGGGTGTTCTAGTGATGTGGAATGGCTGCGAGTTTAGAAGAATATGAGACGCAAATAAAGACCGTCTAGTTGCTCTACAAAGTGTTGTTTGAATCCTTACACCCGAAACGCGACATGGTGTCAGAAGTGGATCAACTGTAAGAGCTTACTCGCCGGGGATTGAGAGTAGGTCGTGCTGGAAGAAAAAGTAGCCCTCGCCACACACAGAAAGATGTCGGAGGATAACGCAGGAGCTAACGTGGGGACTCCACCGCACCAGCAACAGGCTAATCCGCCCCCGAATGCCACATTCACCATTCAGCCTCCTGAAGCATTTGATTTTTCAAGGCCACAGCAATGGGAGAAGTGGATACGGAGGTTTGAAAGATTCCGACTTGCTAGCAACCTGCACCTTAGTTCGGAAGCTAATCAAGTGAACACGCTCATCTACTGCCTGGGGGACGAAGCAGACGACAAACTTCGAGGTCAAGCTTTATCGGACGCGCAGAGGCATCAGTACCAAGCAGTAAGAGACACTTTAGACATATATTTTGTGCCCAGAAAAAACATAATTTACGAGAGGGCTAGATTTAACCAAAGAGTACAGCAAGTTAATGAGACTGTGGACTCATTTGTCACTGCCCTGTACGCGTTGGCCAAAAACTGTAACGACGGAGCCTTGCACGATGAGTTAATAAGAGATCGTCTCATTGTGGGACTGAGAGACACCAATTTAGCTGAGAGACTCCAAATGGACAAAGATTTGACGCTGGAAAAAGCCACTTGTCAGCCTGTTGGGACAACAAGCACTAACAGAACTTCCACCCAGGATTCAACGGTTCAGACTACGGCTCATGAGGTACAGTTACTCTATCTCACACACCCCAGGAAAAGCACTTCTCAGTGCGGATACACTGTCACGCGCACCTGTCAATCAAGAGACAGACTCTAAAGCTACGGAGGAACTACTAAATGATACAAACATCTATGTGAACGAAATAGTGAAAAACCTACCTGCTAGCTCGACATATATCACACAATTAAAAGAAGAGCAAAAAAATGACAGTGTATGTTCGGAACTCATGTCATTTTGCCAGAGAGGCTGGCCAGACTACAGCCGTCTCATAGGTCCAATCAAAACATATTGGCCACACAGAGACACATTAACAGTCCATGACGAACTGTTACTGAAAGGCACCAGACTTGTTATTCCTACCACTATGCGCAACAAAGTCCTTGTAGCTCTTCATGAGGGACATCAGGGCATGTCAAGGTGCAGACAGAGAGCGAAAGAGGCAGTGTGGTGGCCTGGTTTGAGTAGCCAAATAAATGAGCTTGTGAAAAACTGCACCACATGCATTAAAGAACGTGTCAATCCAGTGGAGCCTTTAATGCCCAGCGAGCTTCCAGAGAGACCATAGCAAAAAGTAGGTGCAGATCTTTTTACACTCAACAACAGCAACTACGTACTTCTGGTGGACTACTATTCCAGATTCGTGGAGATAGCTAAACTGACACCCACTAGATCAGAGGACATTATAGTACACCTAAAGTCAATTTTTTCCAGACATGGTATTCCGGAATTCTTCTACAGTGACAACGGACCTCAGTTCTCTAGCCAACAGTTCAAAGATTTTGCTGCAGCCTACGGTTTCAGACATGTAACCAGCAGTCCAAGGTTTGCACAAAGCAATGGTGAAGCTGAGCGTCATGTCCAAACTGTAAAGGGACTACTCAAGAAGGCAAGAGACCCGTATCTTGCACTTTTAGCTTACAGAGCGACCCCTTTGGCTAATGGATATAGCCCAGCTCAACTTCTAATGGGAAGAAGACTTCGCACTCCAGTGCTCCAGCTCCCTTCGTTACTTGTTCCCAGTCTACCGAACAAGGGCTTTGTGGCGTCAAGGGAAGGGGAGATGAAGTTGAAGTACAGTGAGGGGTACAACAGGAGACATCGTGTGAGAGATCTTCCTCAACTGTCACCAGGACAACCTGTATGGATCACGGACACTAAGAGTGAAGGGACTGTCATTTCTTCTCACTCAGCACCCCGCTCTTACCTGGTTGAAAGTCCTTCCGGAGCCATCAGGAGGAATAGACATCATCTACTGCCAATGCCGGAAACTACACCAAAGATGGCAATCCCAAGTACTCCTATCAGTCCAACAGAGGATACCTTACCAACACCAAACATAAGTGAGTCCCTTGTCCAAACTCCAAAGGCAACAAGTCCTGTCAGAACAAGGTTTGGCCGTGTTGTCACAAGGCCGCAAAAACTGGATTTATAAGCATGTATGTAAGAAAACAAAAAGGAAATGTTTAAGAGTGGTGTGATAAGAAAAGAAAAAGTTTTTCCTTCATGCAGAATTAGTACGTCTTCATGTTTGCAAAGAAAGGGGGATGTGGTGTTAGGTGTTTGTACTGCTGTTTTATTCTGAAGGGCAAAACAGGAAGTTGGGGATGGGGGTGTTCTAGTGATGTGGAATGGCTGCGAGTTTAGAAGAATATGAGACGCAAATAAAGACCGTCTAGTTGCTCTACAAAGTGATATTTTCTGGTAGTTGTTTTGCTTTTGCCTTATACATAATGATTACTGTTTGATATGATACTGTCAGTGAATTTCAATAGTTTGGATTGTATGAAAAGTATATTTGTGTGTTCTAAGTAGTTGACTTTATGAATAGTCCTTATTGCTCTTTTCTGCGGGATGATAAGTGGCTGTAGCAAAGTTTTGTAAGTATTTCCCCAAACCTTTCTCTTTGTTTCGGGGTTGGTCAGGCGCTGAGCAGCGACAAGAAGTCGGAACTGCTGCCGTCTGGCTGGAGCAGTAACAAGGAGATCTACACCCTGAGGTACGCCTCGGAGCCGGGAGACGCTCAGCTGCTGCTCAAAGCACTGGTGGTCGACTCGGCGCTCGTCTTCAACCTCATGGTGAGTCATCAGCCTTATGCGGAGAGATTTTCAATCGGGCAAGTCATGCGAACATGAAAGGACAATAAAGCAGAAGATTCAATGTTTTATCTAATTCTTCGATGAATCATAAAAGAAACTTGACAAGTAAATTGAATAAACTCATTTGACTCAATTACTCCGAATTGGAAGGTGTTTAAAGTTAAAGTTAAGTTAAAGTCCCAATGATCGTCACACACACATCTGGGTGTGGTGAAATTTGTCCTCTGCATTTAGCCCATCCCCATGTGATTTTAATCCATCCCCTGGGGGAGAGGGGAGCAGCAGCGATGCCGCACTCTGGAATCAGTTGGTGATCTAACCCCCCAATTCCAACCCTTAATGCTGAGTGCCAAGCAGGGAGGCAATAGGTCCCATTTTTATAGTCTTTGGTATGACCCGGCCGGGGTTTGAACCCACAACCTTCCAGTCTCAGGGCGGACACTCTACCACTAGGCCACTGAGCTGATATTTTTTGCCACCGTTAGTTGTCTGAAGCCCAGTTTTCTAACCACACTCGGCACTGGAGGTGAAGGGATTGATTAATAAAGCAAACTAACGAGACCCATTTATGATCAAGTTATTACTTGGATCGTTTGGAGCTCTTGTTTAACTTGAAACTGTCCAAATCCTCAGAATGAACATTTTCCACCAATTTTCGACGAATATGACGAACGGACTGACGGACCCAAATCGTTGTTAATTTAGTTTAGTGTCCATGGAAATGAACGTCCTGTTTTTCAAGAAGCGATTGGAAATTATTTTTTTATTTTTCATTGCGCCTCCTCACCAACAGCATGTGTCAATCTTGATTTTTGTTTTTTTGGTAAGGGGGGAGATTTTTAAATCAGGAACTTTCAAGTAGTTGTTGACAAACGCTCGGAGCTGCGACTGATGGTGGTCGCGTGTGTGTTTGTGAAGAACCGCAGCACACAGCAGAGGTCGGACGTGATCGTCAACCTCAACGAGCACGTGGAAGCCGGCCACTTGCGCACATTCGACAGGTGAGTGCCACAGGATTTGTTGCTATAGCACCATCTGCAAATAATGGTTTTGCACATTGTGAAGGAGTTTTTCTCAAAGATGCCGAAGCGCATTGCTGATCCTTCGTTGGGAACACGAGAGGGGCCATCCAGCCAGCGCTTTGTAAACATTCCAACCTTTTTCTCAGGAGACGTTTTGCTCTCGTTTTTGGTGTTCAGAGTCTACAAGGACGTGGGTGGCCTGGCGGCAGCCGTTCGCTCTCAGCTGCTACCGTCGCGGGACAAACGCACGCAAGCGGAACGGACGCGCAGGCCAGACGGCCGCGACGATGACAACCTCCGCGACACCACGCGGGTCCCTGACAGGCACCCGCGACACGCTGCGCAGCCGCACTGGTATGAACCGGCCGACTGGCCGGCCGACCGACCGCAAGTCGGCGTGGTAACAAGCATCAGGACCGAGTCGTGCCCACCTGTGGGGATTTTGACCAAACGGCACTTTGGCAAAGTGTTGTGGCGGCGTAGTGCCCAAGAACCGTCCGTCACAACCCGAGTCGAGGAGTTTGGTTTAGACAAAAGTAGCGCTCGGGCACCAGCACTAGTGCCTACATGGGTCGGGGAGTTTGGCTTGAAGAAAAGTGGTGACTCTTCGCCATATCGAGCGCCGGTGCGGACCCAAGTTGTGGAGATTGATTTTGACAAAAGAAGCAGCCCAAGACACCACTTTGAATTTTTGCGAAGTTGTACAATGATGCAACAATTTTCCAAATTTCCTGCACATTTCCACACACCTTTGTGGGGATTGGCACAAGTTCCTCTCCTGTGGCTGTGGCAATACTTAGGGTGTATAAAGACCAGAAAAGTCCTTTAGTCCGCTTGTTTGGTCCAGACCAAAAGCGGACTTAATTATTTTCGTTTGGTGCGGTTCCTATTCAGACTGTACATGTTGGAAGCGAAGTATATTTTGTAAACACACCCATGCTTGTGACGATCTGTGCTCCCATTGGACAGCAATGACCAAGACGGCACACAGAGCACAGATCCGGAAATGGAAGAAAACATGCGAGGCCTACGCGGACGCATTCCTGCTCCGCATATTTGTGCTGTTGGTTTGAATCTATGCTGTTTGTATTCACACCTTAAGCGAACCGCACCAGAGTTCATTTGGAAGCGACCCGAAACCACTTTAAAAAGTGGGTCTGGGTCCGTTTCTTTAATCCACACCAGGATTTGTTTGCGTGTATTTACACCTGCACAAATGGTCCGGATCAGCGTTACAATCGAACCCTGGTCCGTTTAATGTGGACTAAACAGTCAGGTCTGAATACACTCTTGGTTGCAACACGGTGTGGTGTGTGTTTTTCAGGCCCGAACCCATGGCGCCGTCGTTCTCAGTGGGTGGCACCGATCTGGATCCTTTGGGGTGAGTCACCCGCTTGCCGCGTCACACGCATTTCTTCCCCTTTTCTGGGTCCAAATTACTCATTTTCTTTCCTGAAGTTGCCAAACAAACTTGCGGTCCAATTCTTGAGTGCAACATTGACCGTTGTGGCAAGACACCTGCTTTTCACTTTCTCTGCCTCCCGGCAGGTCGGGATCAGGTGGCGGCATGATGGCGGACCCTCTGCGAATGGGCTACCCCCGCTCGGGTTTTGACCCATCTGGTGGCATCCCGGACATCCTGCCCCCTGGTGCGGTGCCACCCGGCGCCCGCTTCGACCCGTTTGAACCCGTGGGACGCCGCCAGCCCGGGTGAGATGTGCCGTCTCACTCGCTCACGCGCACTGCCTGGCTAACGTTGTGTCTCACAAAGCTTGGTCGTGTTCCCTCAGGCCCGATCCGGACCACCTTCCCCCCCCGGGCTACGACAACATGTTCATGTAGCCGCTTTCTGTCCTCTAGTCTAGTCAATCAGATTCCAGCAGCTATTGTTGTCAGCAAAATTAGGAAGCGCTGCAACTCGGCAAAATGAAATTTAGAATTGGGAAGAACTGAAACATGTCTTTGGTTTGACTCTCTCAAGAAACGTGGAAGGAATTAGGAAATAACAGGCCATGGGGAGGCCTTTTTGAGACAATTTTTAGCATTAGAAAAAATCCAACAATCTAAAGAAACAGTGACTAAAATCACTTTTTGTTGTTTCCTTAATGCTTCGGAATTACAAGCGGAACTTTTAAGTGTTTGACAAAACGTTGACCCTTTTAGTGCTGTTTAGCTTTTCAACAGAAACATCATCAATAGGTGTGTTTTTTTTTTTTTTTTGCATAGCATCTTTTTTTGAATGTCATTAACTGCAGCTCCTGTTGTAATGTAGACATATTTTTGCAACTCTTCAAACAGCTGATCATTAAACATGTGAAATACTCAAATGTCAAATATCTGAAAAATGTCCTGTTCCTAAAGGCAACTTTTGATTCAAAGTCGCGAAAGTTTGTCTTTATTCCCACAGGCTCGTCAAAACCTGCAAAACAACATGACAGCAACGATCGGCAA
The DNA here is from genome assembly GCF_033458585.1 of Syngnathus typhle. Classification (NCBI taxonomy): domain Eukaryota; kingdom Metazoa; phylum Chordata; class Actinopteri; order Syngnathiformes; family Syngnathidae; genus Syngnathus; species Syngnathus typhle. The sequence continues at coordinate 2,274,333 of NC_083748.1, read as the reverse complement.
AACCCCGAGAAACAAACAAAAACTATCAGTGAATATGCTTCTCCCTCTGGCGTTGGGGAGCGCGACTATATCTATTGCAGCTTTTTGTAATGATATCCGCCTTGGAGGTCCAGCTTCTTGCGCCTTTTGTCTCAAACCAACTGGCTGTATGGACAAAAATGTTCCGGATCAGGTCTTTGGCGTTCGAAACAATCCAACGGGCGCAGCGAACAACCTCTTTTTGGATGACAGCCCCCAACATTTCTTGCCCTGTCGAAACGGCTCAAAATCTTCCAATTTGACGTTTTTGCCCCAAATCTACATTTTTTTCCACATTTTGGTCCAAATTTACTTTTTCTTGTCCAAAGGCCATTTTTGCTTTTGGCCACATACCACATTTCTTCACTTGACCAGGAATGATGACAATGTCTTCACATTTCCCTCCCCATTTTCAGCAAACTGTTGTCCCAAGACTTAAATTCGGCACTTTCTTAATTTTTGCATCCCAAAACTTTATAGCCAGCATCCAGCTTTCCTTCATTTTTGCCTTGCAGAGGACGGACGTAGAAATGGACGGGCATCCTTTGTTAGCACCAAATCGCTGTGGTCGGTGGATCACTCAGCCGTCAAAGCAGGTCCCTCCCGCTCGGTCCCAGATGATTGGTCCTCGCCAGCGGCGAGCTGCTTCATCCTCATGTTGACGGAGCCGTAGGTCCGCTTGGGCCGGACGAAGGGCGCCCGGCAGTGTGAGAGCGAGACGACGTGGCACCGGCACATGAAAGCCAGGAGGAGCAGAGAGAGTAAGATCCCTCCCAGGGTGAGTAGCCCCAGACCGGCGATGATGCACTTGTCCAGGTGCGAGCCCAGCCGTGCATAGTACAGGTCTAGCTGCTCCATCTGCCGGGCCGACACGGCGTCACGGTCCACGCGGGCCTCCCTGGGGACGGCGTAGGCCACCAGGACCAGCGCCACGCCACTCACCAGCAGCGCCACGGCAAGAGCCAGGCCCGTATCGGATGAGCGCTGAATACCGCCACCGTCTGGGACAGTCCAGTTGTCGCCGGAACCCCGGACCGCCTCAGCATCATCAGCACCAGATGTCACTGACGAATCCTGAAGCGGGACAAAAGTTGATTCACTTGCTTGTGGTCCCAATTCGTTTGTCCAAACCCTAGATTTTCTGGCCTCTTGACGCAACTTTTGTTTCCAGCGGACTCTACCTGTATCTAACGTGACCCTGTTTCTTACTCTCCTTACCTTTGTCTTAACTTTTGGTATCTACTCCAACTGGCATTTTTACTGTGAGACTACTCTTGACTTTACTGTCTTCCTAATGGGACTGCTCTCCTTATATATGTCCTGACTTTTTTTTTTTTACTGTGCTAACGGGAACCCATTCTGCTGTGACTTCACTCTGGACCTGGGGATGTATTTTGACTGACTCTCGGCCTTAAGGGAGTAATCTTTCTGCATCAGATATGATTCTATTTTTGTAATTTTCTGCTGTGCGCCTATGCACAAAACATGAGCGCTTACATCTGTCCTGACTTTTTGTCTCTATTTGTACTGTGCTTATGGGAACCCATTCTGCTGTGACATTACTTTGGACTTATCCAGGCATGTGTTTTGACTCTGCCTCTTGGCCTCGTTTTTCTGCATCAGTTTGTGTTTCTCTGCTGTGTGTATCTATGCACGAAACATGGAAGAACCTTGCAGCTTCCCGAGGTGGTGGTGAAGCCTGTCGCCTCTTGGTGGCGTTCGTGGTCGTGCTCGTAGGAAGCGTTGCGGAAGCCCCCGCCAATGTCGCTAGCCTTCTCAATGTTTGGTAGTTCACGGAGTTCTACGAGGTCAAAC